>NC_072731.1:21121271-21224513 GCF_026930045.1 Uloborus diversus | reverse complement strand
TCTCATTAGCTACAGCAATGTGACATCACTCTATAGTGGGTGGAGTTTCGAGAACTAGTGCTGGTTTTAGTATAGATGGTATAGTTGGTTTTAGAATTTTGCACTTGGGGGGGGGGGCAACAGCCGTTTGTTTTGTTTTCCATCATGGTTTTCGTTTTCGTTGGTATATTTTTGTGTTCGGTGCATTTTCTGATCGGAATGTTCTAATTTTCTTTTTGCAATCTTTTCTTTTTGTAGAATTTTGGGATCGTGGAATGGTTAGTTCCTTATGATGTTAAAACGTAGTGTGTTGTAATAAGTGGAATTATAATGGCGAAATCGCATCACTTAACAACATTTCGTGTGGAGTTGTTGAACCAGGAGGACATTAATTTTCAAATTTTGGTGCATGGTGCACTAAAGGAAAAGATGATTTTACCGCTTTTTGCCATTTTTGCAACTTTTCAGTGCCCATAAACAATAGTGGACTTTCGCAATTGAGGCAGCATGCTAAAACATTCAAGCATAAAGAAAACTCTGAAAAAGGTCAGAAGGATCCTTCCCAAGCTCTGTTTGTTCTTAATACAAAGGGTACAAAGGGGGGGGAAAGGGTTCAGTTTAGATATAAAATCTAAGAGCAGTGGAATTAGTACTTGGGTCATGAGTGGGAAGAAAAAATAAAAATTATCTTTGTTCAAATTTTGGTTAGTTATTTAGTCTGTAAAGTACACTTTTTTTCAAAAATAATTCTTTCAACTACAGGAAAGTCATTATAGATGTAAGGTATTTTGTTTGAAGTTTTTTTTAAACAAAATTGATAAGAATAACTGAATAATATATGATATGTATTATTTCTTTTTTCATAGCAAAAATATTCATATAATTTGTCCTATATTTTTTGTGGAAAATGTCCTATATGTGACCAGTCGGTCACTTCTACCCCTGCTGGTTTGTCATAAAATCTGAGGAAAAATAATTCAAAAGCTTGTACTTCGTGATTACATAGTAAAAATACCATGAAACTGTACAACTTAAGACCAGTGTTGTAACTTTAGACCATTGAAGAAATCTGATAGTGTGTGCCATGTAGTGAAGTCAGACCAAACAACGTAAGTAGAAGCACAAATTTGTAAATTACAGCAGACACGTGTTTCGGCGTTACAGGGAACGCCTTTTTCAATGCAAAAAATAATGAGCTTATGGCTGGATATCACACCAGATTCTCTCATTAAACATGTGGTTTCAGTCCAGAAATATTTCATAAAGCATCACAGGCAAGGAGCTAGGCTAAAGGAGTACCCAAAAGCTGTGAAACCACATATACCTTGTAATACACGGTGGAATAGCCAGGTGGACTGCTTAGAGTCATTTATGAAGAATCGCCCATATTATTTACAAATACTAGGAGAACATGAAGGTGATATTCATGACAAAGGTATTGTTCAGATTATAAATAATCAGATGATTCACAAAGAAGTTAAACACTTGCTGCTGCAGATAAAACCTGTTGCTATTGCTCTGGATTCAGTTCAAAAAGAGAACTGCTCAATTTCAGAGGCTTGCGATGTTTGGGTTCGTTTAACAAAAGACGCTCTTATAGTGCTTTTGAGAAGGAAGTGATGCACAGATTTATTCAAACAGTTACTGATAACCATTTACTCGCCTGTATGCTCCATCCAAAGTATTTGGGAGTAAATTTATCATGTAATCAAGAAGAAAGTACCCGAGCTTTACTGGCAAATATTAACCCTGATTATGTACCTTATACCATAGCTTTACAAAACAAATTGGCCCCTTTTCCCGAAACCTATTTTTCCAATCAAGTTGTAACAACTAATCCAGCTATCGCATGGTGGTTCAATTTGAAAAAATGTGATATAGATGAAAGTTTTGTGAATCTTGCTTGTTTTTTGATGATAATGCCAGCTAGTTCTGCTGGGATTGAAAGAATCTTCTCAAATTTCTCCTTTGTGCACAACAAACTGAGAAATTGTTTAGGTTTAGAAACAGCGTCCAAACTTATATTTTGTTACAGGCTGCTGCAGTGTGAAAACAATGTAAAATTTGATTTTGAATGGTGATAGTGTTGTAAATAAATTGTTTTTGGGTTAATATTTAATTATTTTTCTTATACATTTTCTATTGTATGTCAGGAATTGCATTTATGTCATTTTTTGAGTTTCTGCCAGTTTCTGCCATAAATGTGGCAGAAAGGGGTTTTTGCCATGCCGGTTTTAACCGGTTTCTACCAGTGGTTTTTACCGCCTCGGCAGAAACCTGCCAACCCTGTTTTGTTTACCCTAAACTCCAGTGTTATCATTCTCGTGTCAACATTCATTTGTGTTGAGAGGTTTTTTAAAATTTTTGCTTCATCTCTCTAAGTCTCCTTCGAAACCTATATTTGCCGATTGAATTCTCTGAATATGTAAGTTAATTACTTTATTACTTAGGTATCTAAGATGATTTAGCCTTATCAGCGAATCCTGATGTTTCTTTGTTTACTTGTCATTTTGAAGTAAACAAAATACGTGAATTCGAGTTGCAACTTTAGACCACCCACTTTTATTATCGTTTGTCAATATTTTGTGAACAATTTGGTATCGTCTTAAGCAGTTTCTTAGTTTTCGGGTTTTCTTTGGTTTTAGACATGAACCCAGGAAAAGAAAGAAGATAGGCGGCCATCCTTACCTAAACTATTTGTCTGAAATGATGGAAAAAGTGATCCAAGAAATCAGGAGGAACCAAATTTCAACAAGGAAAGCAAAAACGGGTAAATTTTGGTGTTGACCTCATTTTCCCAATGTCATTTGGTACAAAAAAAAATATTGAGACAACAAAGAAACCTACCCAGTTAGGACAAAATTTGTCCAAGCCTCTGTAAAAAAATTATAAACAAAAATGCCCTTGCAAAAAAAAATAATAAAATCCAGGAGTAGGTACCTACTAATTGCTTTTCATACTATCTAACGTTCATATTTATACATCTGAATAATAAAATATCGTATTTTTCACTTGATTTTATTTAAGAGAACTTGAAATTGACTCAAAAAGTATAAAAAAATTTATAAATTGAAAAAAGTAAGTTCCATTTTTTTTTTAAATTTAATTTTTGCAGTGTACGAGATTGGAACAGAACGATCTATTCATTGTAAATTTAGATGGGAGCGGTTTAGCGGTGCCTATCAAGGAAACTATGATTTGGTCTAAAGTTGTCACCACCATGTGCAAACTTTATACCACTATACAAAAAATTCCCCTCCCTTTGTGTGTAATTTAGAATTTTTCTTGAAGCATCACTCTACAGCTGAGATATATAGTAGTGTATGGTTTAATTCTCAACCTTTTTTGGCAAAGAATTATGAAAGTATGAAGAAAAATACACATAAAGTGGTCTAAAGTTGTATGGTTTTACAGCACTTGTTTTTAATGAGCTACAAACAGACGTCACGAGAAAACTCTTTGTAATTAATTCGGGAATCGTCAAAATGGATATTTCGCGTGTCTACACATTCTTAGACACTTATCCACGTGTGGTCGAGGAGAAAAAAAATGCTCAACATTCATTCGGGGGTGAGCAAAATGGAAATTAAAGTCGACTTTGAGTGAAAATTTTTTCGCGAATACAATACTTCCTTTTTTGTAAAAGGAAGTAAAAAGATGTGAGTAGTGCTTGAGATATTATCTGTAGGGAGGAAGGAGAAATGGACCATAACTTCATCTCTTAAATAAATTGCACTCCTGGCAGGGACACAACTGTTGAAAGACATTATGGAATAAGGAATGTAGCACCCAAAAGAAAGAATGGTCGTCACCTGTAGGAGTGCCCCGATGATAGATCACAGTAACCTCTCAAAATGTTTTCTTACTAGGCAAATTTTGGCTAATGATTAGAAAAATTTGGAAACAAAGTTTTACAACATCAATTTCTTTTTTTTTATTGATGACTAAACGCCTCTTCTCATTAGATGTAGGTATGTACGCAACAAACACACACATTGTCTTTGAAATCTTAAACTAATTATGTTGCTTTGTTGTCTGAGAAGCTGAAACTTGACTAGTTAAGAACTTGATCATTTGGCGTGAGTGGAAGGTGATTAGTGTTGGCCAGAAAATTGCCAACTATGTAGTCAGCACTGTACTGCCATGGGCAGTATTTGCAGAAATGAGTTTTTGAAATATTTGCAGAAATGTGTGTTGGATTTAATACTAACAATAGGGAAATTTAGATGCTTTTTACGTGCCTTTGTTTCAGCAAAAACTAAATAAACAAGTTTGTACTATAAAGCTAGAGTACAATAGATGACAAAAATGCAAAAAAATGAAAATTTTGCAGTTACTGCCCTTTACCTGACCGCAGCAGTACATACGCAGGCTGGTCCATGTCATATAGGGATGGTTCTGCAATAGTGAGAGTAAAATTGGAATTTTGTTTGATTGAGAAGTCAATTTTTTTTGGTATTCAGGAAATTAGTAGCATGAAATCACAAGGTATTTGCTAAAATTGAAGATCTAGTGATATATTGACCAATATACACTCATTGCCATAAAAATTTGCACACCAAGAAGGAGTTGTCAGAATGAAACAAAATTTTATACTTGAAGACAATATCAACATAGGAAATTGATTTCAAAATGATAGCATAATCATCAATTATAGGAAAAAAAGTCAAATGAAAGAAGGTTTAGCGACCTTTAGCACGAATGCATGAGGAGGTACAAGTGTTTACAGTAATTGTGGTACAAGGTGACGTAGAACACTGTCTGAAATCCTACAAACATTCACCCTAGAGGAGGCTCGACAGGATTCTGAAACCTCCATTCATTTGGAATTTTCGCAGTAATAAATGACCTTTTTGCTTTTATTTTGTGATCACTTTCTCATATTGATTTTATCCATATTGTTGTATTCCTATGTTCATTTAATTTCATTCTGACGACTTTTCCTCAATTTTTTATGAAAATGAGCGTATATTTTGTGATGCTTTTAAAAACATTTTTATACATAGATTTTTATTTTCTTCTTCCCTACATCTACGATAGGTATCAGGAATGGATAGAGAACTATTGGTACTCCTTTGATTTGGCAAGAGCAGTTCAACTTGTGATACAGAATAAAGACAAAGATACATCAAATCTAATGAAGTATATTTCCCAACTAAAATATGAACACTGAAACTGTTCCCAATAATAAAATTAATTATGCTATAATCTGCTGGTTTCATTCTATTTGCCTTCCCATAAATATAATACATAAAGCTTCATGTGTTGAACCTGGCAGATCCCCCCCCCCCCCTGGAACTTGCAAGAACTACTTTAAACTACATTATGGTGAAAATTTATATCTGAGTTGCAGAAAAGGCACATTTTATATAACTTTCCTGTTATCTTAAAAGCAGGATTGCTATAAAAAACCGTTTTTTTTTACCAAAAAAAAAATTTTTTTTTTGTTTAAACCAGGTTTTTTGGTTTAAACCGGGTATATTTGGTTTTTCTTACTATTTGTAAGAAAAAGTTTTATTTTAGGAAAATCATGAAGATTTAATAAATTAATCGTTAAGGAATGTTTAATATCCATATTTGTACCTAATTTCCTCTTACTTTGTTAAATAATTAAGAGTAAAAGTGTGTAATTTCATTTCCTCATACTTAGAGATTTCTATGGGAGAATATTGATTGAAAATCTTTACCTATTATAAAAAATACAATTCGTAAATGGGTCATGGTATAAATAATCAAAGAAATAATTTACTGTGATAGTTCAGACATTATTAATTACAAATCCCCAAGAATAAATTCTTGCAAATTAATTTCCTCATAATCATAACTATCTACTATAAATAAAAAAGTAAAATTAAAATCACACATTCTTAAACATGGAAAGTATTTTGCAGTATCTACAAAGAGTCATAAGTCCAGGGGCGTAGCTAAGGGGGGGGTTTTGGGGACAAAACCCCCCCCCCCGAAAAGTTAGTCTCAAAAAAAAAGAGAAAAAGAAGAGAGAAGAGAAAGAAAAAAAAAAGAAGAAAAGGGAAAAATTCCAAGCGATTATACATATATATATATCTATTATATATATATATATATATATATATATATATATATATATATATATATATGTATATATATTAGTATATATATATATATATAAGAAGTAACCCCCCCCCCCCCCCCGAAAGTCGGGTCTAGCTACGCCACTGCATAAGTCTAATGTACATTATACAACTTTAAAAATCAAAAGATCAATGCATATTTTGTTTAAAGATTTTAAAAAAAGTTACAAATCATGTAATTTATTTACCTAATGTATCAATGACAACAATTACAGAAGTAGTGCAAGTAGGTTTTAAGAAAATCATCGTGTTTTCCATTGCAGGCATTATTTCTCCTGGTTTAATGCATTTAGGAATGCATTTTTTTTTATCAAAAAAAAAAAAATCATTTTAATTAAAAGCCTCAGTACAAAGTTAAATGACAATACTCTTTTAGCATATTTTAATAATGAAGACTGTCATAAAAATTAATATTTATTGATTCTTCCACCATTCATACATGAGACTTCTTTTATTATATTGGTACCAAAAAAGTTCTTTGAAAGGTGAAAATTTGGCATGAAATTTTTTTATAAGCACACAGAGTTACATGAATGTTTCCTCTTTTCATAATTTTATGCATTTTTTTTTTCCTTGCTCTGACTGTGTCATTTATCGGGGATGCAACAAGTGTGCAGGTATATGCGCAATTTTATGCCCACTCTAAGTGTTCTTGGACTTATTTATTTTTTTTTCCTTGTCATTTAAATATTCTAGTGTTAAGATATTTCTAAGCTATGCATGGCTTCAATGGTGCATAATCTATCTCCATAAATTTTAAGTAATCAAGCAAATTAGGTAGTATGTGAAGTTTTGGTTTAAATATGCTTTTTGGACTATTTTGAAATTCAAAAGACTGAAAAAGAATGATAACTAAAAAGTTATAAAAGACCTACTTGGATTTTTTTTTCTATATAATTTTAGAAAAACTTAGTTGATCTGCCTTGTATATTTATGTACCTAATAGGAAAGCTGCATAGATTTTAAAAAAGAAAAAACAAAATAAAAAACTATTTAGCAAACTTGCATAATCTTAAAAAATATAGGTTTCTAAATTTATTAAATCTGTAATTTATCTATAAAGCTTTGCATTAAATAGATTTTACTCTTTGTATTATGTAAAAATTATGAACATGTTTGGGTAAAAACAATGAAATTTTTCAAAAAAAAAAAAAAAAACATTTTTGAAAAAAAAAAATCACATTTTTTTTTATAAATCATTTGGTTTAAACCAAACAACCCAACTTAGAAGTACATATGTGTACAAGGTATCATAAAAAGCAAGTATTAAATCAGTCAAGACCTCATCTTAATATTTTTTTTATCATCCTACTCCTGGTACTCTAAAACTACAAAAGATGTTTCAAAAGAAAATACTACAACCTTAAATGGCAAACACGTGCTTGTCGGACATCTTTTCATCCATAAGCTCACCTCTTTTGCATTGAAAAGGGGGTTTCCTGTAACTGCAAAACTCGTGTCTGTAGTTCTCTAAATTTGTCTGATTTAACATTGTAGTATTTTCTTTCACTTTTCTATATAGAGGTATTAGTTTATTTCTTGTAAAAAAAGTGTTAACAATTCATGCGTTGCACACACATTTTGCTCTTCTAATTTTCAGCTGGTGAAGCTAAAGTGGTTAAAACTTGATCTGCAACATTTCAATATTTGCAAAGTATTACAATTCAGCCTTGGTAGACATTAAAAAGAGCTCTTTAAAAAAAAAAAAAACTCACATGGCTTTGTCCCTTATTCATTTTTTAAATTGTTTTAAAGTTTTTCTTTATATCTTAGTCTCCATTTAACAAATTTTCAACAACATTAGAACTAACTTTACATGTATTGAGCAGTAAGTTACCACCCCTAAGCAAAGGCTAAGGCAGAACCACATGCAATATACCTGACAGCCCGGTTATCACATCCAGAGACTGCAGTTTCGTTCTTATTAGAACTCCTCAGTTTTAATAGTGAAACTTTGGTTAGTGGAAACCCTATGATGCTATGGGCAACACTATACCATTAGTATTTTAATATTATTACCTACTACATTTTTTTTTATAACTTATGTGGGAACTCGATGAGGGTAAATTACTCACTTTTGGCACTTTTTAACCCCTGGCAACCCTAGTTCACACACAATAGGTAGGCAACCTTACTTAAGTGTTTTGTTTACAACGTTTACTCTTTATTTATGATAATAGTTTTTGAAAACTTGATGAGGGTAAATTACTCATCTTTGGGCACTTTTCAGCTCCAGGGACCGGAAAAAGGTAGGCAAGCTTACTTTAGCGTTTTATTTACAGCTTTTACTGTTCATTTATGACAAGAATTTCCAGGAACTCAAGGTAAATTATCTTCCTCTTAAAAAACCTTTTATCCCCTGACAACCCCATTAGGGACCCTAAAAATTTAGGCAACTTTAATTGTCTTATTTCCATCTTTTACTCTTTATTTATGAAAACAATTTTCGGAAACATAATGAGGGTAAATTGCTCATCTTTAGGCACCTTTCAACTCCTGGCAACCCTGATTAGTTCATGTGAAAGAGGTAGAAAGTCAAAGTTTGGCATATTATTTACAACTTTTACTCTTCATCTATGGTAACAATTTCTAGAAACTCGATGAAGATAGGCAGTGGCGCACACAAGGACGGGTTCAGGGGGTCCGGACCCCTCACATAGGTCTTGCTTTTTTACCGATTGATTATGATTCTATGTATTTTGTACGTAGAATAATTTCAAACAAAGGTAACAGTACTTTCAGTTGTTATAAGTGAAATAATAAAATCCTCATGTTAAAAGATTTTTTTAAATGTTGTGCACTATTTCTATAACGAATTGCCTATAAGACGCAGAATGATGATTATAAACTAGTACACTGTAATAAAACCATGTTTTTAGTTTTGTAATTACAGAATAAAATGAGATTCTATGAACTTGAATCCATTTTTTAATTATAAGAAAAGTAACAGCATAAATTATTTTGCTCTCTGGTTATTTACTTAAGTATATTTCATTAAACAATGTTAATTCAATTTCAATAGTTTATTTGTTACTGTTTTTCATTCCCGGGAATCGATAAAATCAAGCCAATATATTTGACGGCATATTGGGGTATGATAGGAGAATAAGGCTTTTGACCTTGGACCCTCCCCTTACAAAATTTCTGTGTGCGTCACTGAGGATAGGTCAAGCCTAGTGGGAACTCGTCCTATCAAAAATGTTGAGAACTGTAAGCTTTTTAAGTTATTCATATTTAAGAAATATTTTGCAACAATTTGTTCTTGTATTTTACATGTAAACCGACACCAATTAATAAAAATTAGGCGACGTTATTGCCAAATTTAATTTTTTTGAAGAGTAAGGAAGAAGAATTTTGGAGAATAAGGCTTTTGACCTTGGACCCTCCAGTCACAAAATTCCTGTGTGCGTCACTGAGGATAGGTCAAGCCTAGTGGGAACTCGTCCTATCAAAAATATTGAGAACTGTAAGCTTTTTAAGTTATTCATATTTAAGAAATATTTTGCAACAATTTGTTCTTGTATTTTACATGTAAACCGACATCAATTAATAAAAATTAGGCGACGTTATTGCCAAATTTAATTATTTTTGAAGAAGCCTCATAAGTCATTTTCAAATTACTAATAGGAAAATGTTAAACTTAAATTTTTGTTACTGCATAATATGAAACTTAAAAAAATATTCAAATCATCATCTAAACTAAGTTTTTTTCCCCCCACATTTGAAGGTGCAATTATATTTTTATATGTTTTAAATGTGCAAGAACAAAATGCTTGGAAAACTAACGTATATTAGTGTCTAAGATGGAAACTAGACATTATTATAACATGTATTCAAGATAAAAATAACCTTTACCCAAAATAAAACTTTTCAACCACACTAAATCATTAGATTATTCTTTAAACCCATCCTTGCAATTGTGCAAGTTATCTTTTATTAATACTGGTTTAGGCATTAATATCAATCAATAAATTAATATAAAGTGTTTTTGAGGTGTAAAAACAACTCTTCTATTTTTATTAACTAGAATTTCTTCTTGTAAAATGTAACTAAATATGATGAATCTTCAGGTAAAATTCACACAATTTTGATAACATATAAAAATGTTTGAAGCATCAAAGAAATATGAATCAAGAGAAATATTTTTCACTTAGAATCAAAACTGAATCCTCTCTTATGAATTGAATTAGATTAGAAAAAATTTCTTAAAATAATTTTACCAAGAAGAAATTACAAATTTTCCCCTATTGTTTTAGAAAATTAATTTTACGAACCTTAGAAAGTTTTTGTCAAATAATTATTATATGAATTACTGTAATCAAAACATAAATTACACATAATGTATAAAAAAAAAAATGTTATTGCTTTTATGAATGAGCAAAATAAATAACTTAGCAAAGGCTCTCATTTGGGAACCAAATAAAAAGATGTAGGTTAGTCTGAGCAGTATATGAACAGCTCATTTTTTTTAGATGAACTGGCAACAGTAACTTCTTTCTGTACAACATAATATAACTTCTATACCCAAAAAGAAAACTTGAAATTTGTACACTGCTTAGAGTTCCTTTACCTAATTGCTCAATTGCTTTTCATTTCAATCCCCCAAAAGTAGAACTATTCCTTACATTATTCTTTAATAGCAACACATATCAATAAAAATGCTTTTTTTTAGAATAACTATGAACTTTTGAAATTGAAGTTGTGCTTTTGAACATTCATTCACTGGTCAGACTACCCTAAAAAGACTTCCCTTCATGATTGTTTTGTACATACCGAGAAATTTCACACTTGCATACCAATTAAAACAGACATTTTATTTAAATGAAAAACACAACAAAATAAATATTTTTTTGTTTTTTGAATAAAACATGCCACAGATGCAATTGTAACCTGCCAGCTGAAATGAGCTATTATAAGCCATGCAGGATTTTCTTCTCCTTCCCCCGAGTCCAGAATTCTTCGGTTCTGAAGACACACTGACGACATTTCGCAATTAGCATGGCCATCCCTTAAGGTCATGACGAGAGGCGATTGAATTTTAAGAACGACCTCCTACAAGGACCCCCTACTAATAGCGAAATTGGCGTTGATCTGCAATGCGGCACGCTTATATGGTCGGAATGTGGGCGCATGAATGAGGATAATTTTGCATGGACAACAACAAAGATTTCTTCCTACTTTGAATGCCAACAAGCTTTCTACAAGATGACTGACAGATGAACCATCAAGATTTCTTCCTAACCCGAATGCTGAGGAAGCTTCTCTGGCATGACTAGTTGGACAACCATCAAGATTTCTTTCCAACCCAAATGCCAAGAAGACTTCTCTGACATGGCTGGCTGGACAACAATGAAGTTGTCTTCCCGACTATAATACTGAGGAGGCTTCTCAGGTATTGCCACTCAAACACCAATGATGGTTTCTTCCCGACTGGAATGCCGAGGAGGCTTCTCTGGTGTGCTTCCCACACAGCGCTGAAGATTTTTCCCCAACTTTAATACTGAGGAAGCTTCTCCGGCACGGCAGGCAGGACAACTATAAAAACTTCTTCCAGACTTCGATGACAAGGAGGCTTTTCTGACATGGCCGATTTCTATGTATACAGGCGTGCCGCATTCGTCACCGTGGTCGCAAAGATCCAGTCCTGGCTAAATGAACGGAGAGCTATGACTCGAGCCTCCGACGTCCACCGGCAGGATTGAAGACGGAGTTTTCTCCACTGGCGACTAGTTTTGTACAGAACCCTACGTACGGTGGGTATGGCAGTCAAAGACTAAGACAAGGGAGAGAAGAATATGTCTATCTACGATGACCGTACGAGTTCGAAGGCCCATTGGAGGCTTGACTGGAGACATCATCAGCACAATCCTCTTCTATTGCATCTTTAAGGAAAAAAATACAAGAAAGAAATTAAATTTAAATGAATGTATAAATACTAAAATTCTTTATAACTTTTACTTATTGATTTAAGTATAATTTAAGGTGCCATAAGGTCTGCCTTTTACAATCTTTGCGTGTGATTCTGCTGACCATTTTAGCCAAAACTATAACTGGAGCCAAATGAAAAAGTTAAGTATCACTAAAAATCTTGATCTGAAAGTTTTTCAAAACAAGTAGAGTGAATCTGATTGCAAACTTTTGTTTTTGACAAACATTTTCAACAAATTAATGATTGATTACATATAATGTCTTCAAACAGAAATATCAGTAACATAAAAGGAAGTGAGATTTTATTTGAAAGTCAAGTTTCTCAATATAAAACCATTTACAAGTTTCAGTTCATAATGAGGACTTTGAATTTGCAGCTAGCTATTAGCAATACATTACAGTTAACTGACATTTGAAACAAAATATTTTAAGAAACTTTCCAACGTTAGTAGATCAACATCATTATTTCTAGAAAAAACAATGAAGGAAATTTGGATAACATTCACAAAAACTGAATTATAACAAGTGGGAGAAAAGCAGAATATTGCTTTGATTTTTTGTGGGTGAGCTAAAATGGAATTTTAAACTTAATTTTCCTTGCTATACAAATCAATAATTTTAAAAAAAAAATCAGTAAATCATAAAGAAAATTCAAAAAATAGCTTCGAGTCTGTACAATCTTCAGAAGAAAAACTCAAGTAGTCCAAAAACTTTTAAGGATTTAAACAACAAAGCATAGAGCATGTTTATTGCCCAATCAGCACCTCATATTTTAATCCTATTTTGAAAAAAGTTAAATCAGTTACACCCTTATTTAAAACAGTCCAAACAAATTGTATTTTGTTATGAATACCAGCCTCTTGTATTTTAAAAGTACAGGCCGGTCCAAAAGTGATCCGAACCGTTATAAAATCTTTTAATTAAAAAATACTATTAATTTTAACTGCAAATTATTTAGCTCATTGGCAACACTTTACTTCTCAGAATGACAAGCTATTTTTATTTTCAGTTTTCATGCACATTGACACTTTCAGTAGCTTTTTGTTAGTAGGGTGGTCAAGATGGATTTTCTCAGGATTAAGAATTTTTACTGAATGGAAAAGCTCTTCATAATTGACGCGTCAATTTTTGATGGATCAAATTGTTGTATTCTGACAACCAACATAGCCTGTGAGATCATCTCAGGGATGTGTGGATCAAAACTCGCTTTTGGAGTAATCTTGGGAGCAGGAAATGGCGAGTTTGGAGCAGTAAAACGGCAAATTTGGAGCAGTAAAATTGCAAATTTGGAGCAACTATAAATATTTCAGGGCTGGAAAAATCTTTTAAATTACCAATACTTAGTTCAAAAATTAAAATAATTGCATGCCCAGCCAGGCATGTAAGGGTAAAAGATTCAATACTGATCGGAATTTTTACATGCTCTGGGCATGTCGCACAATATAATTTTCAAGCCCTGATAAATTTCACACACAGAGACATCTGTGACTTATACATCACTGCTTTAGTGCACCTTTAAGTTTTTGTGCTTTGATACCTATATTTAAAATTTGTTTACTTTGGTGTTCATATATCATGTAAACGACATAAGATATATATGATACATTAAACTCAAAAACATACTCAGAAAGGTTTTTTAAAAAAAAGCAAAAAAGAATGGTTAAATTTAAAAACTTTACTTCAACAAGTTTCAAATGAGTTTAAAGAATTATTAATTTATCTTTTTCTTTCCTTTTGGTATGTGTAAGTTGTTTACTTATATTTGACCTTATTACTGTTATTATTGTTATAATTAGTACTATTATTATTTTGGCATATATGTTTATGTACTGAAATACTTGATTAACAAATCTGAATATCAAGCAAAGGCAACATTAATATTTTTTATTTTTAACTGTTTGACATTTAATCACAAAATTTATAATGAAATTACGATGAAAAAAAAGATTTTGGGAAATGATGTCATAAGAAAAGGAATTTTAAAATACATGTGAAAAAAATATGAAAAATATGAGAAAAGAAAAAAATAAAAATAAAAAAAATAAAAATTTTTAAGACAGACTAAGAATATGGAGAAAGTGCTGGAATCTGAGAAACTTGAAATGTTTACATATTCATTACCAGAGCATTAGAATTCGCAATCTAATTTGTGCTATCTTAAGAATCGCCAACCAAAATTAAAAGATCAATTTTCTGTCCTAAAACAGAAAGAAACCCAAGATTCAAAACCGGTGAACTATATTAATTTTTACAGATGACTTTCGCTTAAATCAATTTGGATGCAACTGGATTGATATTTTCAAGTGGGCATAACAAGAAGACAAACTTACAAATCCTTATATACTGAAAACAAAAGATAAGAAAGGTTGAAAATAATGATCAACACAAAATGTTTCAAGTCAAAAGAGCATAATCACATAAAAAATTAAAACAATCTAGTTTTTCAAAAGTAAATCCAATCGGATTTTGAAACGCGCAAAAAATAGGGACCAAGTCAAAAAATCGTAAAAACTAGCTCTAAATTCATAAACTTCATAATATTTTTCAAAACCTGCCAAATATACCGAAGGAGAACTGCAACATTAAATGCAAAATTGCACTTTTGGCACAAGTTTGTCCCATTTTGGCACAGAAAAGTTCATTTGGTGGTCTTTTGGGGCAGTTTGATTTGATCAAGAGTTTTCAATTCTTGAATAATACAAACATGATAACCGTGAAACTCCAATTGCTTCAGAGCTCTGTGAGAAACTCCGTGATAAATCCATCTGTAATGCCGGTTTTCTGCGAGACACTTTGTATATGAGTTCAATATTTTGCTTTTCCCCTTGTCTATTTTGTGCTGGCCCAGTAGATATGGTTGTCAACTTCTCCAGTCTCCAACATTTCCAATTTCCTAAAAACCAGATATTCAACAAAATATTCTTGTATTGTTGGGTGCAGAAATCTCGGAAACTAATTATGGAAAACCTCAACAAATGCTTTAAATGATTGAGTTGGAAGATTTTGCTCAATATAAAAAATTCTTTGACCTTACCCTCTACTTTGATTTCCTTAACTCAGTGGGCACAACCTTTTTTTTACCCTGAGTGCTACACTTCAAATTAAAATGGTTCTTGCAGGCCAGAACACGTATAAAATTTTCAAATACTTAACATTTTTCTAAATAACATGGGATAATATGGAAAAGGAAAGAAAATTAAAAACCAATAATTATTATTATCATTACTATGTTTTTTTTTTTTTATTATTAAATGCATCTGTAACACAGTGATTAAACATGCTTTTCGATTTGTAACATTTATGAGCCATGCAGATCAGTTTCACAGGCTGGATGTGGCCCGCAAGCTGCCTTGCTTTGTTGTGACATGTGACAAAAAAAAAATGTTTTCCTTGAAACATGTATAGAAACAATTGAATAAACTACTTACTAATCAAAAAATCACCTTACCAGCCTCGGCGGAGTTATGATGAGCAGTCAGTGGACGGCCTAAACCTAAGGTATTGTGTGTCTGCTCATATTCCAGAACTTCATGGTAGATAAGTTCTGAAATTATTCACACAAATTAGGAAATACATTGAAAACATTCATTATTTATTCCTTTTCATTAATAATTTTAAGGGTTTTCTTTTACCTTTCCACTGCTCAACAGTGTGTTCTCTTTCATCAACAGAATGGTCGTACGGACCAGGTGCTGGCTACAAGTGAAAAACAATTACTGAGAACAAAACTTACTAATAAAAAAACTTTTTAGCATTGCAAATAGAATAACAAATAATGAATGAAATACAAAGACAAATAGTTTTTTTCGTGCAAATAGAAAGTTTTTTATATAAATTTTCAGATTTCAAGATTTTAATCCTGAAGATCCAGGATCCATCAAATAAAGAGCCCCAAAATGTCAGAGCTGCTACGTGAACTTGTTGCCATGTTTTGACTAAGCTTGCAGAAAATGTGTTTACACTGTTGAAAATGATAGCTAAAGAACTTTACCTAGTGTAGGGTTGCCATCCAAATTTTGCTTCAAAATAGTTGCTTTAGTAGCCTAAATTGTAAAAAAAAGTTGTCGAAATAGTCTCCTCAGCACAATGATTAAGTTGTTTTTTCCAATATCTTTTAACTATTTACTAACTCAAAAAATACATAGTGTAACAAAATCACACAACAGAAAATCTTAAAACATAGCTTGCACATTTTTGCATTTGAATTCGACCTCAGTAGATTGACGCATTCACCGCGAAACGCAATTGGCTGAAAACTGTATGATGCAATCTCCATAGTGTGTTGGAATGCAACTGATTGGCTCAGGAGCAAGTCGTTCTTCCTGGGTCATTCCATGCGAAATGAGCAAAATTCGCAAAAAAGTGGTGGCCGCATGGTAAAAGATTTTTATGAAATTTGGTATACAGGTTCCTTTTATGCCTATATAAAAATATCTAAAATATTTTTGCTTAAAATTTTTTATTTAAATAGTTACATGCGATTGAAAATTGGTCAAATTGAACAGCATTCTCATCAATGCTAAATGTTGCACTTTTGAAGGCTTGCATCTTGTTAACTATTTAATGAAAAAATAAAAGTTATATGTTTTTGCAATCTGTGGAGTAGGGTAATCAATCTGATATCAGTAAAATTTTCAAAGTTATTACAGTTAACTTTTAACCGAGTCTCAAAAACTGAAAATATTTCAATTTTCTCATAATTAAGCATTTTATTTTTTAATCTCAATCTTTAAGGAATGCATTAGCTTTGATGAAATTAATACCCAATAATATGCTAAGCATCATAAAAGAAATACCTTACTTTTGAAGTTGTATTTTAACTCATTTGTCTTCAAAATCAGTTTTAAACTTAGTGACATTTTATAAAATGATGATTTTCCCCTTCATGTACACACAAAAATTCAAATGAGGGAAAATTCGAAAATTCAGACAACTTTAAATTTTTTCAAGAATATAGAGCTGTGTTTCTACTTTTTGCTTGAAGAAACTCGAAATTGGTTTTTGATTTCCAAACGTAAAATAAAATTCAGAAAAATAGCATTTTCTTTCTGTTTTATGGGTCAATTCATACAGGTTCGACGGATGGTTGCGCTCGACCAATTTTAATTTTTTTGAAATTCATATCCCTAAAAGCTGCATATGAAAGATGTTTAAAACCTCTTTTATTTTTTATCTCAACTTTGATTTTTTGGAGGTCATCAAAAGTGATTTTCGTATTCAAAAATGGGACATTTAGACCTTTGCATTTTGGCCAAAATCTATTTGAATTACATTTATGACAGTTAATTTAACACTTTGATGTTAAAGTGCATAAGTTGATAGTCTTACATGCTGAGTTACGTAGCTGAAAGTTAATAATTAAAATAATGGCAACAGGTTAGTTCAAGACCAAATGTAAAAATTTTACTCATTTCAAAGGGGGATAACTCGCGTAGGGGACGGAAACACAAAATGAAATACGGCAAAAACTAATCACTGGAACCATGCTAAAAAGAATATGTAACTGTTGCTGTGTGTTTGTGCGCCCTTTATAGATTACAGCCCCTCAAAAATCGGAAAAATGACAAAAAATGACATTTTTAGACCCCTGTAAACCAAAAGGGGATGGAATTAAAAATAAAATTTCTTGGCCAATTGAATATTCCATTCAAGTACTATACATGCTATACATATTGTTTTTTGTATTTGGTTTGTAAAAAAGATACAGGTCTTTGAAATTGAGCAATTTTGAATATTCCATTCAAGTACTATACATGTTATATATATTGTTTTTTGTATTTGATTTGTAAAAAAGATACAGGTCTTTGAAATTGAGCAATTTTGCTAGTCAATTCACACACTAAAACAGAAATTAAAAGTGTGAAAACTTCATTGCACCTTCTTAAATTACATATATTGTGCCCTACATAATACATTATACTGAAAAAACATATTGTAATTTTCAAAATAATTATTTTAATTTTATAACTTAGAAATATTTGAACATGAATGAGTAGTTTACACTGTATGAAACCTGTATGGATTGACCCTTAAATTACGAGAATTCAAAACACTAGATAAAAGACTCAGTGATGCAAAAGCAAGTATATCTAATTTTGATTTTTTAAAAATGTACATTTTAGCAAATACTTCATAAACATGCTTTTGAGAAAATGAAACACGAAAGAAATGGTTAGTTTTGCTAAACTTACAATAAAAAGAACTAACTAATGGAATTTTGCCTAAGTTCAAGTTACTCTAGTAACAAAAATACGCTGATACCAATGATTAAAATTTAATAGGATCTAAAAGACACTTCAATATATTACATAAAAAAACTTGAGTGAATTTAGAGCATTCCCTCATCTTCAAAAAAACATCTGAAATAGAGGAAAAACTGAAATTTTCGATTTTTTAAAGTACGATTTCGTCATCAAGATATTCATAAACAATAACTAAATTAGAGCAGATAGTTAATTACAGATAGTTTTTCAATCTGAATCATTTTTACTCTTATATTTTCATTAAAAGAGCTAGAAGAGTTATTAGAAATCTGAAGTAAATTGGCAAAATTTCAATATTTGTTAATATCTCAGATTCAAAAAAAGATCCGAATAAATTTTACTTTGCTTTTTCCCAATAGAGTTTTGTTTATAGAATGCGGAAATATTTATTTTTTAAGTGTACGTTTATAACTTATGGAGTTATTGAGTCATAAAATGGCAGCAATGAACTCTGAAAATTTAGGCTTAGCATTTTAAGCATCAACTTCTAATGTCAATAACAAAGCAACAAACAGTTTTTAAACTTCCATACTTTGCATTCCCTCATAGATATGCATGGTTTACCTAAATAAAAATTTTCATTGAAATCTGTGACATGTCAGCCACAGCTGATTTGCTCATTTCGCATGGAATGACCCTCCTATTTCTTTTTCAATGAATTTCATAAAATATGAAAAAATAGTCGCTTTTTATTGCAAAAAGTCGCTTTTTTTAAATAGTCGTTTTTGGCCTGTTTTTTGCCAAAAAAGTCGCTATAGTCGCCTAAGGTAAGAAATAGTCGCAAAAGTCGCCTTTTTAGTCGCCAATGGCAACCCTACTAGTGCATCAATCTGTTTTCTTGCTACCAATGAAATACTGTATATTGCATACAATCACAAGTTTTTGCTGAAAAATTAGAAACTACATTTCTGCACACAAAAAGTAGTATGTTTAAAATCTAAGATCCATTCCATTTTAGTAGGATGTGTATCTCTTTTTTTTTTTTCTTTTTTTCAAGTTTATTTTCTTAATACTCACTTTAATTGTTTGGATGGTTGAACTAAAATTAATTGAAATGAAGTAAATTTATTTGGACAGGAAAAAAATGTAAAATAACTTTTCGGAAATTCTAATAATTATCCTTGTTAAGAAATAAATAAATACCTTTGTGCGGAAAAGTAAATGGTTATCAACAAGGTTTTAACCCACAAAATTAACAGATTACTGAATATACCTATTTTGAGATTTTAAGGAACCTCTTTTTCAATGCAAATAGTGAGCTTTTGGATGAAAAGACATCCAGTAAAAGCCAAAACTTACTGCATGTCTTTTCATCTAAAAGCTCACTATTTGCATTAAAAAAGAGGTTCCGTGAAACATTGAAACATGTGTAAGCAGTAATCTGCCAATTTTGTGATTCAAAATGTTGTTGATCAAAAATTAATTAGTCTTGTAGCTTATACGCAGAATTGTAAGTAGAACATAAATAAATGACACATTAATAAATGGCAATAAAACTTTTAAGTTATGAAAATACAATTAAAATTGAGTAATTTTATTTACACATTCAAATAAATTATTGAATTACTAAGAACTTTTTCAAGGCATTAAGTGAAACACAAATTTGAATCTTTAAATGTTTATAATGTAATTGTCAAGTTTTAGATGTGTTAGTAATGGTTCACTCCACTAGTGTTATACCATTAAGATTTGTTCTAAAATCAAAACTCATGTGATCAATGAGAAATAAATCCTAAGCCAAAGTATGTTTGATCGAATGACAACACATCGGATATTTATTTTGATTTCTTCCCCATTAAAACTATTTAGTCTATCCATTGTGCAGAATCTTTTAAAAAGTGGAAAAATGGAATATATATATTATAATAATAATAAAAGTGAAAAATATTGAAAAGACCACACCAAGAGCCCATAGATGCGCAACGCAGCAAAACTAAAAAGCCAAGTAAATATAAAATTAAGCAATCAGAATTTCAAATATTAAACAAATTATAAATAATAAGTGATGATAAAAAGGAAAAATGCAAACAGCTATTAAGTAGGAATAGATAAAGAGTGAATCCAGAGCTCATCAGCCGTGGAGGATTCATTAATTATGGTCAAAAGACCAAAATTTTTTAACTATGAACTAGAAGAGAATGTTTAAGCTCCAATAAAACAATAAACTAGTTTATTGTTTTTAGCTTAGCAAGTGGTGCGTTTGCCCATTGTTACTCTATATTACATGTACTGGAGCTTAAACATTCTCTTCTAGTTTATAGTTAAAATTTTGGTCTTTTGACCATAATTAATGAATCCTCCACGGCTGATGAGCTCTGGATTCACTCTTTATCTATTCCTACTTAATAGCTGTTTGCATTTTTCCTTTTTATCATCATTTATTTATAATTTGTTTAATATTTGTAATTCTGTTTGCTTAATTTAATATATATATATATATATATATATATATATATATATATATATATATATATATATATATATATATATATATATATATATATATATTAGTGGCACTAATTTTACATGAATATACTGAAATTCTAATTGAGCTAAATAAGAATCAAAAGGAAAAAAAAACATCATCAATGGATCACTTACAGCATTGACTTCACTTTCTTCGTACCACACATTAATGTAAGGATGGAGCAGAGCTTCTTCCACAGATATCCTCCTCTCCGGGTCAATGACGAGCATCTTCGATAACAAGTCGCGTGCCTGACTCGCTAAAAAACAATCATCAGGATAAAATTATTTCCACGCATTTTTTGAGTTTTTTTTTTTTTAATAATGAATCTGACATTTTTTTATATAATCTGAATTAAATGTATCAAGCTATTCCAAAATTTTACAGTAAAGCATCAAATTTTTTATTTCTGCATACCTAGGAACTTGAGAACATCTCAACGTGTGGAACAATTTTGAGAGTGCAAACTAAGAAATTTATGTGAATGCAGACAAAATATTTCTTTGCATCATAGGTTATCAAGGAAAAAAGGTCACATTTTCTAAAATTGGTTTTTCAATTTTTTTCACAAATAATTATTGCTAAGAAATTTTGCTTAATCTTCAAGTTCAAAAAAGGGGGGAAATTACGTCAGTATTCCAAATATATTTTTTAAATAGCTTAGCGTTCCAATTCCCAATCAACATTCAACTTCCCTGACATTTCCAGGGTTTCCCTGATTGAGTTCTTGTAAGTATATAACTAAAGCTGAATTTCAGTTGAACAAAGCTCCTGGAGGCAAACAAAGATTTAAGAAAAACTATTAAAATCAAGTTAGGAGCAAAGGATGGATTGAGTATTGGAATCCTTCTTGTTGTTGTTGTTGTCTTATTCCTCCTGATCTAGCCGCTAGGCTAGACCAGGTCCAAATGTCCAAAAACCTTCAAAAAGTCAAACACCAGAAGAGGACTAGAATAAATGTCCTCCCTGATAAGGCCCACGCAGTTCAACAGATGTTCTGGAGAGGCCTGTTGTAAGTTACATTTGGGACACATCAAATATAATTTTTGCCCCTTATCAAAAGAAAGGCTCTTGATATGACCACTTGCAAGTCTACTAATAGCAGACTGGTAGCTCTATCCACCTTGATGTTAAAAGCACCACCCGGAGCCTGCCTAGTGTACTATGAGTGAATCGGAGGGGGTCTTCCACAGGTGCTGATTTGAGTTTTTTATTTTGGAGCAGATCTCTGTGAAGGTCAAAGTACTACTTGTCATTGGCACTTCAAAGGCACCTTCTTTGGCCAAAGTATCTGCAATTTCATTGTCATATATATCAATGTGAGATGGGATTCATTGAAAGAATATCTTGTGCCGTTGGGTAAGCTCTTTAAGAGAAGAGAGGATTGAGGCAGAGGTCTTATCACCAACTCCTGACCAGTTACTTAAGAGTTGGATGGCACTGCGGCTTCCTGATAAGATCCATATGTCTGCAGAAGAAGTTACAGGAATGATAGCTTTAAGAGCCACATCAATAGCGATTAGCTCCAATCTGAATTTTCCTTTCTTTGGAATCCTACAGCACAGTAGCAAAAAAGGGGAAATAAGAAGCCAAGTGGAATAGATTGAACAACTTGATAGACAGTAGGAAGAAGGAGAGAAGTCACTAGCTAGTAGTAGATTAAGAGAGGGTGAAAAGAACAGATGTCAAAATAGATAATAGAATTGGGAAAGGGCAAAGCAATGCTGAGATTTTCAGGATATAAAATTATTTTGTCCTAGGGACATAAAGAATCAAAATACATAAAAAGACTGCATCAAAAAGTAAAATAGATTTTATATTTCTTTTTTTACTAAGATTTAAGAGTTAAAATCTACTTCCTAATATTGTAATTCTAAGTCCTGCACATTTTTTTTTTACCAGAAAAAAAAATTCCAACATTTTTTAGAAATTAAAAATTTTCCTGACTTTTCCAGGTAGGTAGTCACTGACAACCTTTAAAGGAGCCACAAACCTTTTCTAACTTTCTAAATAAATTTTTAATTTGTTGCATTGGGATTCTGAGAAAAATTTAATTTATTCTCTTAATACTGAATAACAGCTTTTCTCATAAGTAAACACTGAAAATACTAGAATACTGAAATAGAAATAAGAAAATAAGAAGCAGCTCAAATTTTTCATACAAAGGAGGGGAAAAGTAAATCTTTTAAAGCTCAAATTTATTTCAAACAAATTAGAATTTTTTAATTGTCAGCACTCATGAAACATTAAATAGTTCAACATTTAACTGTAACTGACTTATTAGCCAATTGTACAATTGAAATATTGTAACATATTAAGACAGAGTATTGCAATAAAAATTACTTTTATTACTGTTTAAGTAATTAAAATGCAATAAAACTGGACTATGCCATGAAAAATGCTATTCTATTACAAATTTGTGTTTTACCACATTAAACTTCTCCTAAGGGTGCCAAATCACTTAATAGAAAGCAACTTACCTTTCAATCGATTATGTTCGGAGCTGTCAGCCGGAAAGAGCAAATCTGGGAAAAGCCTCTCAAATGTGTATCCAGCATACTTGGGCCTATTTTCTACATAATTACGGACTGTGAGTTGTAATCTTCTCATGAACTCCTGTGATGGAGTTCCTAGTTGCTCGATTATTTTATTCCATTGATCAATGTCTAAGTCATTAGTCAAGGAGTTATTTTTATCACTAATTATGGTTTCAAAGCAGAATGTCGTAAAATGTTGAGCAACGCGTCTTTTATTGAATGAAACGTTCTACAGTGACAGACTATCCATACATCAAATCATTGGAATTGTACTCATTTGTAAAAGAAGTATTTCAGAATATGTACAAAAAATTTAAAACCTGTCAAAGTCAAGTTTTGTAAAAATTATGAATGATTATTGATATAATCTTCAACTAACTTTGAAACTAATATTAATTGCAGACCTGCCAACCTTATGAAATGAAAAAAACAGGAGATTGGGTTGAAGCTTCAAAGGAGAAAACGGAAGATTTTAAACGACGTTATTGGGGGGGGGGGGTTTGGTTTTATCAAGCATTTTCAGTTCAAAATACACTAATTAAATAAATTTAACAACATCGCCAAATTCTAAAAGATTCCTAGTAAATTAGCATGCAAATGACAGAAGCTATACCAAACATCAATCTACTCCAAAAAAAAAACACTAATACAATTTATATTAAGTGCCATTAACTCTCAGACACTTTTGTCACCTTAACTACAGTTTTGCTTACATTAATAAGTTGGAAAAATATGATACAAGTTGTAAAATAAATAGTGTATATAGTGAAACAAAAAGTGACCAAACAGTTTTTTGATGGCAGTACATTTCAAGTAGAACAATAAGCTTTTATTTCAAATGCAATTTTTTGGGGGGGGGGGCTAAAAGCAAGGGATGGATGCCCCAAATACCTTTGCATTTTAGGTCAATAGACATTGCAGTGTACAATTAACAAAATAATTAGAAAAAGGACAAACCAGAAAGATGCTAAAATATAGATGCACAATCACCTGCAATGAGCTGAAATATTACCTAAGTCTTTTCCCCACGTTCATACAAAAAACTATACAGAACCCCTCGGGTCCTGGAAAGGTCAAGAAGTTATGGCAGTGCCCTTTAGGGCTGAGTGATATCAGAATTTTAATGCCACGATATATTGCTCTTTTAATATTGATATTTTTGATATATTGATATATTTAGGTCGTTAAGTTCAACATTTTATGAGAAGGGGGGGGGGGGGTTGAAAAGCATATAAATGCAATGCCTAGTGATAGATAAAAGCCATCGGTAATCTTGGTGAATAAATATTTCAGCAATGTATTCTAATAATAATAGCTACAGAAAGGACGTTCATTTGTGTGTGGGGTGGGGGGGGGGGGGAGGGTCATGAGGCTGATTCTACTACTGAAACTTTTAGAGGAATTACTTTAAAATAATTTAAATCTTTTTATTAGTGGGTAATTCTTGGGGGAAAATGTGGGCTTGGTAAAATTGAGGGGTGCCATTGCAGTTGGGGGAGTGGGTACCCCTAGTTACATTATCTGCATACCAAGATCTGCAACAGGGAAATGCCATCAGACATCTTGATAAGTAAATATTACATGGACTTATTCGAATAATAATAGCTAAAGCAGGCATGCCCATTTGGGGGGTGGGGGTCATGATGCTGAGTATGCCTTTAAAAATTATCAGAGAAGTTATTTTGAAAGGTGTTTAGTCTTTTCAATAGAAGATCTTGTTTTGCAGGAAGCGCAATAAAATTGAGGGTGATATTGCAGTTGGGGGGGAGGAGCAATTACAGCTGTATCATCTGTTTATTAACATCTACAATAGAGAAAAGCCATGGAACATCTTGGAAGGTAATTATTTCAGCAATTTATGCAAATTTTAATCTCTAATAGATGTTGGCATTTTTTTTTTGTTGGGGGGAGGATAAAATTGAGGGGAGCACCGCACTTAGGAGGGAAATAGGCACCCCTAGCTACATCATATACATTATAAGATCTGAAATACAGAAAAGTCATCGAACATCTTGATAAGCACATATTCCAGCAATTTAGTAGAATAATAGCTAGAACAGGGTACCCAATTGGAGGGGGGGGGTATCTTGAAGTTGATTATACCATTGTAATTATGAGAGAACTTATATTAAAAGGATTTTAGTCTCTTAAGTATTCTTGTTTTTGGGGGGGGGGGATGTTTGGTAAAATTAAAACTGAGGGGGGCATTGTACTTATTGGGGGTTAGCAGCCCTAGCATTATTATCTATATATTAAGATTGGAAATAGAAAAAAGCCTATGGAAATCTTCAAAAGTTAATATTTCAGTAATTTATTCTAATAATAGCTAAAGCTGGGGTGCCATTTGAAGGGGAGGGGAGCATGAAGCTGACTATATCACTGAAATAATCAGAGAAGTTATTTTTAAAGAATTTTAGACTCAATTCAATAGAGGAGCCTGTTTCTTTTTTTTAGGGGGGGGGGGGACTTTGCTTGCTTTTCAAAGCTGAAACAGATTGAAAATGCCAAAAGGAATTCTGAAACAAACTAGAAATATTTTTTTAGCAATTGGTACTAATAAAGAAAAGGATACGGTCATTGCCGGGAAACAAGACGGTCCCTCTGATCATTTCTCCCATAATGCATCCCACTGACCAGATATCCACTGAAAAACAAACATACATTCATCATAAGTACAAAGAAAAGAAACACTTAAAAACCACACTAATGTTTATAAAAGACTAAAATATTTTTAATCAATGTATAGTATAAAATCTTGATGCAATACTGCTTGCTTGTATCCTTATTTTAAGCCATTTTCAAAAACTTTTAGCATAATCCTCTTCCAAATTTGCAACCAGTAACTACTCCTTATAAAAAATAGCTTTTTAACTAGAATTGAGAGCTTTTAAAGTTGGATCACCCTTCACACCTTCGGAGTTATAAAGCACTTAGATGAAATCTACAGTGGACTCTCGAACAAAATATTGTTCACCAGTTATGAATGTCCAAAAGAAATAATTTTGCCATACCTAGATTAGCCAAAATCCAAACCAGGATAGATCTTTTAGACTATTTTTCAACTCAAACTAAAATAGGTTTATGTGATTATAGCTATTATTTTTTAGATAATTCCTTGTCACTATTTGGTACTTACGAATTTCGCTATTTAATTCACTTACCTGTATTTGTATAATACTAAATTAATTTATTTCTCAATTTGCAATTTCACACAATAGTTCGCCAAACATTTGCATTTGTTTTGGTTTGAATGAGCTATTTTTTCTACAGTACTTTTATAGACATTAACTAGAAAGTAGGTATTTTAAAATGTTCCTCTCATCAACATTATGTTTTCATCAACTATTCATCATTTTATTAACACCGTCCTTTCTCATCATTTTGAAAAACGCTGAACTAAAAAAGTTATTTTTTTAAGATATGTCATTGTTTTCTGTGTTACATTTAAAAAGTTTTTTATACATTAAGTTGAGCAAGAATTTAATAAAAGATAATATTACAACGTTAACTTTTACAAATTTGCAGGTATTTGGATTTTAATATTTAATAAGTTTAAAACTGATTTTCAAAATATAGCGGACTCCTAGAAATCCACACAGCGTGTGGGAAAGCTAGAATATCACAGAATTTTTGAGGATTCCAGAGTGCAAACTTAAAAGTGCTTTACTACAAAAGAGTAGAACTCATAAATCCATACATTTAAGAATACACAAATGATAAAACAAATATTTTGAATAAAAAACATATGCTGTAACAAATCATTTTCCAAATTTCACTGTGATGGTAAACAATTCATAATCATTGCTAACTTCCAATTTAAATTGTGCATTGCTTCATTTGTATTTCTGCACTCGACAAAATTTTAAAAACATGCAGATTTTTAGGAGTTGCCAACATATTTTCCCCCAAGAAATACCACACCACAAAATAATTGTAATATAAAATGCAAGTTTTTAAACATCAACTGCATGTTTAAAATATTTATGAACTTCAACAAAACCACATCACTCTTACATATAGGGGAAATAAGGAATCCAAATTTGAAAAAAGAAAAAATAGATTTCCATGCAAAATATGGCTGTACCATTTTCCTTATAACCCATTCCCAAAATGACTTCAGGAGCTCTGTAATATCTGGTCACAACATATGGCGTCATCATGAACGTTGTCCCAGCCGTTCGAGCCAGGCCAAAGTCCAAGATCTTTAACGTACAGTCTGCTTTCACTACTATGTTACTGGGCTTTAAGTCCTACAAGTAAACAAAATAGATGTATTTAATAAATCAGTAGTAAAATATAACAATAATGAATGATAAATCGCAGTATTGTAAAATGCAAGAAAGTTGGAACAGGTACATTGGCGCTTATAATGGATTTATTACTAATGAAAACTATTGCTTAGGTTGACGATATTCTACATCTGTACGGCAAACATGATTAAAGCATAAATAAATCTCTATCAAAAGCTTCTGCATTTTAGTCTGGGTAGAAGTATTAAAAAGAAAATAATAGTTTATTTTCTATCCTTCATTGTGGTATTTTTTTATTTTTCAGTAAATTTTAGTAAAATTTGTTGCAGTTCAAACCTCAAAATTTTTCGTGAGACTTTTGATGCAAAGCTATTACAAATGAAAATTAGTTTTCAGAGTTTGACAAATTTTTACATTGCTTATTTATTTTATCTTTTTCAAATATTTATCTTTCCCCCAAACCAACAGGTTTTCCTTGAAGTCCTTCTTTTTTAATCGTATTGTAATGTGCGGCAAATTACAAATTTAAGAACAATCATAAACACTGCTGCTTCTCTCTCTCTCCCAATAAAAATATCAACTATCTCTGGAAATAATGAGCTCTATCTCCCTGGAATTTGGTAAGAAGAAAATGAGACTGTTAAGCTTTTCGTTCAAGCAAGTTGCTCGCTTGATTCTTTGATATTTTCAACCCGAAATTTTTATTATAGATATGTTCTATTAGGTTTAAAATATTTCTAAATACATTGTCAAAGCCCAGGTTTAAAATATTTCTAAATACATTGTGAAGACCCCATATAATCAATATCCCCCAAACCTTGTTTTTTCTAAAAAATATATTCTAGGTGCAGGTCTTGACAACATGTTCCCATATTATTATTCCACTCACACATCAGTTTGGAAACAATGCTAAAATAGACAACAGTGATTAACTAGATTTTTTTTTTAATATTTTGAAATTGTACCTCAATAACAAAGGGAATATTTTTTTTTTTTTTTTTGGTAGAATGGAGCTTTTTAATAAAGAGGGAGATAACTATGGAACATCAATTGATTTCAAAACATCTTATTTTCTTTCTGCATTACTTAGATCATTTGAAAATATTCAATTATCAGATAGATCTCACAAATAGTAACATTCTGAAATAGCGACAGATTGAAAATATTTCTATTTAAAACAACTATTAGTGCATTGTTAATAATTATGTCATTATGTGCAATTGAGAAAGGGAGGAAAACAAGACATTGAGCAAAAAGTGAGGATTGTTAAAAAAAAGACATTTAAGATCCAAATTGGGAAAACAATACATTTTGATAACTCACCCTATGAATGATCCCGGCAGAATGCAAATGTTTAATCCCGCACAACATTTGATATAAAAGATACGACATTCTCTCATGATCCAGGTCCATTTGTATAACTTGGCACAAATTTGCATCCATAAGTTCCATCACCAGGTATCTTAAAAATAAAATTAAATTTTAATTAATACGCTATATAATCTAATTTCAAGAGTTTATAAGAAATATCACAATGGGTATACATTACAAGCTTAGCACTCTGTCTTTTTCAAATGTCCATTCATTTCCATAAATTTCATTTCTGGACCGTAAATCAGATAAAACTGCGATACTGTGTGTTATCTTTCACGTAGCTTAACACTACAAAGACAGCGTTTTGCGCATACCTAGAAAGACTAGCAGCGGTCACTTTGACCGCCATACTTAAAAGATTAGAAATTTCCTCCTTTCGGGATTTTTAACCATAGAAAAGATTTGTTTCAACATGTCAGAGTTTAATTTAACAATTTAATCTTAATATAGTCTGCAAAAAAGTCTCAGACAGCTTTTTTTTTAAGCTTATGTTCTATCAAGTGAAATACACACTTTACACAATTGGCATTGAGAAAGAGCAAATTTGTACAAAAAATATATATTTTTTAAGCATGTAAAAACTAACAAGTAGTATAATCAACCATGCATGTGTTTGGTTTAAAAAATATCCAAATATCGCAAGATACCGTACATTACTATCATTTACAGTATTTCGAAATACTTATGTTATCACGTCACCTGTATATTAGCCATTAACAGTTTTTTTTTTTTTTTTGCAATCGGAACAAATGCTCATAGAATTATTTCTGCATAGTTTATTTTCACACTATTTTAATCTTTCTCCTGAGGTAGATACTTATTTATCTGCAGCAAAATTGATTAGTGGAAGTGACTTGCAGGAAATAGGAGAAATAGGCGTTCTGTTTTTGAAATTTTCCCCTTTTTTTCGGCGTCAGACCCTTTTCCCTTTTTCTTTCACTGCTTTTTATATTTTGAGCATCAGTTTTTATTAGCAAGGGTTCTTTCGATTCTAACTGAGAAGAATAATCCTTTTCTGCAAATCTAGGCTCCGAAAAAATATTCACAATAATCTCATGAAAGCAAACTATTCTCATCACTAGGAATATATGTCTCTTCAGATAAGTCAGACTGTTCATTCGAACCATAATCTGTTTTAGATAAATCTGCAACAGCTTCAGGAATTAATGTTCCTATAAGTTTTGCTTGTCAACAGTTCTTCTCGACATCATGAAGATAATTATGTGACTGAGCACTTCATTATCATCGAAGAAAATAAACGTCAATGCTTCAAGCAGAGCACATGTTTTGGTGCACAAAAGAGTTCCAGAAAACATTTTTGGAGTTTACCTGTTTATATTTACTTCTTTTTAGATCCAAAGTAATTTCACGTGTCCAGTCACATGCTTTTCAAATTTACCTTTTTCAACTTTGCCCCCTGTGCAGATAGCAGAAAACTGAAACCATGCAACCAGCTGGTGTTTCGTATTTTCCTAACAGTTCAAAGAATGAAACCTGACCAGCAGATACTACTCAAGCTCAAAAGAACATTACTCACCCTGACAACTAACAACAGTCCATAGTACACACAACTGATAAGAGAAAAAAGAAGAAAACGGATGCATAAAGAAAGGTTCACTTAGCGGTCAAAATGACCGTAGTCAGTCTTTCTAGGTATAAACATTTATAGGGACTATAATAATAATCCTAAAGAAAAAAAAAATACTGTTGTAAGATCTTGATAAATAGTTAGGAAAAGTCAATGAAGGAAAAAGAGTTTGAAAATTAAACACAGCAAATATAAGCATTTGAAAATCGTTTGCGGTCAAAATGACCGTTTCCGTCTTTCTAGTGTTAAGTATTCTATATTAAAAATTTTTTTAAAAAAAGTTTTTAAAAAATAATAATAAATAGGTTGCTTCCAATAATGCATTTAGAACGGACATTTTTATGGGGGCCTAAAATTGCATCATCTGCATGATCATATCAAATAGCAATTGTTGTTTAGAATAATAGTCTCCAAATGAAATAGGTGTTATTTTCTGAAATTTCAAAGACTTTCAGCTTGGTTTTTGTTCCTAAAAGCTTTGGGAACAATTTTCTAACATCACCTCCAAAATCTTAACAAATCCTAGTACTTTAAAAATTATATAAAGACTGCAAAAAAAAAAATCACCCAATGTGTTACAACATCGCGGAAAATGATGGACCATAATCATCTTTGCTCTTTTCTCCCTTTTCCTAAGCACAAAATACAGTATTTTCCCAGTAAATCGTAACTTTTGAGCATATGAAATAACTAGAATAGCAATGACAAAACAATTAAAATTAAAATGAATGAATCTTTAGCTTTGCGCGACGAGAAAAGGGGTGTATTTGATTAAAAACACTCTATCAGAGTCTAAGGAACCAGGAGAAGTGGACCAAGCTACGTCAGAGTTACAAAAACTCGTTAAGGGACAGGGTTGCTGAGAAACTCTGACCTACCTCTCCTTCTATATATCTTGACCTTTACCTGACTTCTGTTCATAATTCTCCATTACTCATGGTCAAGATGCAATTTTTCCAGAAAAAAAAAAACGTTAATTTTTCACAAGAACATCTATATTGGTGTTTTGTGAAAATTAAATTGCAGTCGAGGTATGGACACTGAGTACCTACTCTCCATTATGCATGATTGCATGATAATATGATTTTTTGGTAATGTTTGACATGCAGGAAAATGCTTTATTTTGACAAGGTTGAACTGAATCCAGTCACTTAACTGTTTTACTGGTAAGACTGTCATTTCATTCTGGAGACTCATTTCATTTTTGAAGAAACAAAAAAGTGGTTAACTATTAACGCTAACTACTGGAGTTTAGGGTTAATTCACTGGAGTTAGGTTTAAAGTTTCAACTATAAAAATATCACCAAGCAGGCAATTGCTTCGTTCAAATGTAGAAGAGTAGAAGCAATTTTCATCCATCATACCTTGACGTGCAACTTCCTAGATGTAAATAAAAGTGATAACTTACTCTCAACAGTTTCAAAAAGTTATCCAAACGTTGTGAACGAAAAACAGAAATAAAACTTCACTAGTCTCATGTGCCACAATATTTTATTTTCTGCTGCTTTAATGTATGTTTTGTGGTCTTGGACCAGTGTTAATTTCGAGCCCTTTGGTCCCCTTCCTGAAAATATTTCAAATGACAGCACTACCTGTGAGCATGTCTTTCTTGCATCAGCTCAAAACCTGCGGAGAGAGGGGGTAGTTTTTTTTTTTTTTTTTTTTTTTTTGCTCACTCTAAAGCACATTTATATTGTATTTTTGTCCCTTTAACATAATATATTACGATTTTGTAGTTGCCTTTTCATATGTCAGACAGAGAATGAAACATCAAAGTTTTTTAAAGTTGAAAGAGCCATTCTTTATATTTACCATATTTTATAGGCATAAAAAGTTGTCAAAAAATTCATTTTAAAAATTATGCATTTAAGCATAGTTTCTAACGTGCAGACATAAAGTAGGCACCCCCACTTCTTAGTTATTCAAAAAAAAAGATTATTTAATAGGTGAATAAGTTATGTGGTGTCCATATCAGATTTTTCTCATTTTAAACTACAGGACAAGAAACCGATAATTGTTTTTGTGGGTACACATCAAAGGAAATTTTTGGAAAAGGCAAGGAAGGCACTTTTAATAAACAAGAAGAGCAAATGACTGCCCATTGAAGAATGTCTAGGGAGGGCTTAGGTGACATGTAGATATTTCTAACTTCAAATGAAAAAAATCAAGAATTGCATATACATACACGTCCTGGAATTCTTCCATCGTTTTCTGTGGTGTAAATGCATTAAGAAGGCCAATTATCTATCAATAGAAAAATGTAAGTATTTCAGAAGTCAAGCAGATAAAAGAAATGGCATGGCCTAATATAAAATACTTACATTTTTATGATTGACAAGCTTCATCAGCTTGAATTCTCTGTAAGCCCTCTTCGCATGCGTGACATTTTGAAAGGGGCGACTGAGTTTCTTGATTGCCACATTCTGTTCCGTCACCGTGTCGAAAGCGGCACTGTACAAATAAAAAAAAAGTTTTAATCAAATTACCAAAACATTAATTATTGCAACTGTAATACGCATATTAAGTAGCATCGTCTTGAAAAAAAAAAGCATATGGGCAGTTCTCAAAAGGTGGGAACAAAAAAGTTAACTTTGAGCAATTTCAAAAATTTTCGAATTTGACATCAATTTTGATTTTATTCTATAGTATGCATACCTAGAACACAATATATGAACATGAAAAGACAGCAGGTATTTGTAAAAATTGTTAATTAGCAAATTAAATCAGCAATCTGTAGGTAACAGATTTTGGACATTGCTTTCCTGTAGGTAACGGATTTTGGACATCATCATAACGTAAGTTTCATCATTTTTGACAATTGTTAATCTGATTTTTAACTTTTCCAATGAAAATTTTATTTATTACTTTTTAAATTTTGCAATTTAATAATAAAGAGGATATTAATGAAATACTTGAATGGCTATACATGCTGCTCCTTACATTTAATAAAGTTTTGGAATGATTTTGAAGAAATTGATGCAAAGTTAAAAAAAAGCTTCAAATTAAAAATAATACAATTGTAAAAAGTGACATCAGTTTTAATAATGAATATTTTTTCTAATGTCATAAGAATTAAAATGATGTCTAAAAAAATTATTGAAGAAAGAAATTCGTATTTCTATTTGGAGATCGTTAAATTATGTTTCCAAAAGAAAGAAGAGAAAAAGAATTCTAAAATAATAAAAGCGGAAAAAAAAAATGCTAGCGCAGGTGATAAAGTCGCCAAAAGTGGTACAGCTGACGATAAACTACATTTGTCAGACTGGAATTCCCCTCTGGTAACCTTTAGCGTATCGTGTACTGTGTTGTCGCCAATGTCGCCAGCGGAAGTTTGCTTGGCGATGTTAGCGCAAAATGGCTTTCGTTCGATCATAGAAAGCCATGTTACTACTGTAATTTATGCATTGTTCAATGTGTAACGTATTAATTATGCAAAATACCAATGGATTAAAAAAGATAACATTATAATAACCTTTTTTATTGAGGTTAGAAGACAGTGGATCATCAAAAATTATGAATAAACGGACAGAATTATCGGCATCAAGATCGTAACGCCATTTGGACATCTCACATGTATGTTTAAGAAAAATCATTTTTCTTCTAAGATACTGCATAAAAGCTTATGAAAACACTTTTAAACAATTAAAAATTGATTCTGAGGATCGATAAATACCTTTAAAACAAAAACATCATATACTTAGTTCTCAAATAATAGCATTTTAAAGATTGCAACTTTTGGACATACATCAAATTTCAAAGTTACGTTTTTTTTAAATCGTTTACAAAGTAAATAATCTATCTTTATTTTTGTTATCTGTGTAAAATATTAACAAAAAGTTATTCAGTGTAAGATTCATACCTTTAATTTTTTTTTGAAACGTATGGAAATAATTAAAAAAAAATTTTTTTTAATGGTACATTTGCTCAGTTAACGTTTTGGTATGTCCAAAATTGTGCCTTTTAGCAAAGAAAATATTTTTTTAAGGGCATTTGAAGAGCATTTTTTCCATAATTTATGTCAATTCTTGTCTCTATACAGTATTATAGTTTAACTCAAAAATTTTTGAGTTAATTAAAATGAAAGTTATTTGGTGTTGAAGCTTCAAAGTTGAGGTCTGTGTTTGTTCCCACCTTTTGAGAACTGCCCATATCGCTCTCTCATGATGTTAAAAATGAAGATTCTGCTGAATTAAAAACACCAAATCATAAGAATATGCCAACGGATTCATTAACGTTTGAACAAGTTTTGTTAGTTAGATGGAAGGGAAAGAAATTAACAAAGAGCAATGCTGGACAAGTACTTCATATAGAAGATGAATGAATAGAAATAACTTGTTTGAGAATCCTCTTATATATAATAGCCGATGATTGAGCAACCTGCTTGTTTCAACAATGAAACTCGCACCACGGCATGATAATTTGATGATGTGTTTTAGTAATCTTTACTAATAACAAAGCTGGAAGTCTCTCTGTCCGGAGGATGTCTGTAGGATGTCTGTGACGCGCATAGTGCCTAAACTGTTTGGCCGATTTTCATGAAATTTGGCACAAAGTTAGTATGTAGCATGGGGGTGTGCACCTCGAAGCGATTTTTCGAAAATTCGATGTGGTTCTTTTTCTATTCCAATTTTAAGAAAAAAAATATCATAAGATGGACGAGTAAATTACGAAATTATCATAACCTGGAACCGTAAGATGGGTACAAGCCAACTGGCGAGAAAATTCACCATACATTATTTGTAAATATACAGGCGAACCAAAAGACCTTTTGATTTTTCTATTACGGGCAAAGCCGTGCTTTATCTTTATTAATCACTAGTGTTTAATAAAGATAAAGGGAAAGGCTTTATTGTGACAAGGCTGAACTTGATCCGGTAACTTAACGGTTTTACTGGTAAGACTCATTTCAGGCGAACAAAGAAACGAAAAAGCAGTCAACTATAAACACTATCCACTGGATTTTAGGGTTAATCCACTGGAATTAGGGTTAAAATTTCAACTATCAAAATATCACCAAACAGGCAATTGCTTCATTAAAATGTAGAAGAAGAGCAGTAATTTTCACCTGTCATACCTTGACGGGTGACGTTCTGGTGCATAATAATGTGGGAATAATCTTCATGTTTGCTGAGAGAAGATAAATATTCTATGAATTATGCTAAAATTATTGAGTATTTAAAGAATTCAGAATTGCAACAGATGGCTCAGGCATTAGATATCACTGTTTCAGACTGCTGTATTAGCTGAATAAATGATTGTGTTGAAATTTTCCAAGTTTAATTATTTTGGACTTCTTGTCCTTCCGTTACCCTTAACAAATACATAATTTATATGCTTAAAATAATTATTTTTTAAAACTAGAGGTGGAATTGTAATGACTAAACACTCCTGTATGGGCTCTATTTTTTATAGAATTTTCCCTTTTATAGTTTAGCTGAATTTTTGGGGAAAATATGATAGCATGAAAATCATGTCGCAAAAAATGTCCTTCTGTTACCGTTTTTTAAATTTGATTTTAAAAAAAAGTTACTAAGAAAACATTCTTGGCTTTGGCTTTTTTAGCAATTTAGCAATTTTCCAGGTAAGTCGAAACATTATGTTAAAATGAGCACAAGAAACACTTACCAGACGATTCCTTGTGCCCCAGAGCCAATAGGCTTCAAATTTTGATAACGCTTCAGGATGGTGAATTTTGTATCTCCCACTTCTACGGTGTAAAACACGGTGGAGGACTTGCTCATGGTGGAAATGCGAGGACGACGGAACTGCAGGACATCCGTTCTTCAGATTTGCATGACTGAAAACTACTTTATTAGGTTGGTATCCCTTCTACATTTTGCATGAGCTCAGAATTTTTACCTAAAGTACAAAAAAAAATAAATTTGTTTTGATTGACTGAAGAAAGAAATATAGAATGAAGAGATCAGAGTTTGAAAAGATCCAATATTTTGATATATATCAGATATTTTGATACATAATTGATATTTTCAATCAACACAAACTAAAGTCTCAAAAAAAAATAATAAATAAATAAATGCATCCTCAAATCAATCTTTTTTTTTTTTTTAAATTGTCTTTACAATATGTATACTTAAATTTAATGTTTCTTTCATTATTTGTATCTAATATTTCATTTGACATTTTTATCAATTTTAATGGAATTAATTTAGTATTGGCTGTTTTTCTCATTTTTCTTCTGTTAGCTAGTTTTACACAGTTATATGATTCAGGAATACAAAATATGCATTAGCCTGTGCACAGTCATAACATTCTTTTTTTCTGATAAAAATTTAATATTTAGTTTGGCACTTTTGATATGAATTAAATTTGTTACATGACTAATAATTTTATGAATATGAAATAAAAAAGGAACATTATATTAATTTGTTATATTAATGATGTATTCTATGAATACATCATTAAAATATAGCATAGTAAATTTTTGATTATTTTTGATAATAAATGAACAATATTACTATGACTAATATACAGTGAAACCCCTCTATTACGGACACTAACGGGACAAACTTTTTTGTCCGTAAGAGAGGGGTGTCCGCTTTACAGAGGTTTTTTTAATTTAATTAACTTTAGTTATTTGTTTATGTTTTTTGAAATCTTAAATGAAATATGTGTGAATTCTACTCTTTCATATGCATGGATTTTTTTTAATTTACTAGTTTTTACCAACATATACATAATAAACAATTATTTTATCAGGTTAAATTCAAATATTACAGTTTTGCACACTCAAAGAGATTTAAATAACAGGTTCGCATAAAAATTACATACCTAATTTGTACTTTTAAAAAATTGTTCGATTGATGTCTGTTGATATGTTTTGATCGATGAAAGTCTTTCATTTTCGAAATGTATCTTAAGTTCTTGTACCAAGTCTAGTCCTTTAGGATCGTTGTGTTTAATTGAAAATTCCCTGAGTCCATCTAATACGCTTAAAGCTTCGTTAACATTTTTAATTGTTTTAACGTCTTCTTTTACGGACAGTTCATCTTCATCGTCATCCTCAACTGTATGATCTTCGTTAATTTCGCGCACTATGCTTGCAATTTCTGTTTCGCTTTCTTCAGTGAAAACTTGGTCGTCGATGGGAGCATAGTCTTCAGCGGTCACATTTGTGAACCCTGCTTGTTGCATTAACGACTGCAAATCGGATCCATCATTGTCACAATCAACTTCGTTGTCAATTTCCTCTGTGTCAGATCCTTTTTTGAATCCAACGCGATTAAAGCAACTTACTATTGTTTCTTTTTTAACTTCCTTCCATGCGTGCTTAACCCAGCTGATTGCATCTAACACATCAATTTTTTTGGACAATTCGCTACTTGTTTTAGTTTCTTCCATTTTATTGATTAAATGCTTCATAACTAGTTGTCTGTATTGAATTTTAAATGCTTGAATTATCCCAGCATCCATAGGTTGGCATTTCGATGTTGTGTTTGCTGGCAAGAAGACTATTTCTATATTTTTCAAGTGAAAGTCTTTGGGATGGGAGGGCGCGTTGTCCATAAAAATAACAATATGCCTTTTTTCTCTCCCCAACTTCTTATCAAAAGTTACAAGCCAATCAGATATGACACTGGTTGTCATCCACGCTCTTCTATTTGAATACCAATCTACAGGTAATTTTTTTATATCCAGTCCTTTAAAACACCGAGGTCTGGCTGCTTTTCCGATGACAACTGGTTTTAATTTTGTACCATCCATGCTGGCACCCAACAAAACTGTTAAGCGTTCTTTGGAGATTTTGCCACCAGAGCAGTTTTCTTTCCGTAAAGTTAAGGTTTTATCTGGCACAGTTCTATAAAACAAACCGGTCTCATCAATGTTATAAATGTCACATGGCTCGTAATTTTCAATCAAACTAGGCACTTTCTCAAACCATTTCTCGCAAACGTCAGCATCTACATCCATGGATTCAACACATATTTTTTTAAAAACGATATCATGTCTCGTTCGAAAACGATCTAACCATCCATTGGAAGCTTTGAAATTTTCTATACCCATTTCAGTAGCTGCTTCTTTCGCCTTTTCTTGTAAAATAGGGCCAGAAATCGGAATATTTTTGCTTCTTGCGGACACAAACCATTTAAACACAATTTCACCCACTGCAAGGGCATTACTTTTAGGAAAATCTTTTTTCTTCTCTTGGTTTCCATTTATGAACCATTCTTTCTTAAACTTCTCTTTTCCTTTTAATATACAGCAAATTTGTGTGCGTCCCACACTAAACTTTTCAGCAATGTTCCGTATTCCAATTTTATTTTTTTCTGCGAAATCTATAACTTCAATTTTTTCTTTAAGAGAAAGAGTACGACGCTGACGATGAGTATTCAGAGCCATTTCAATGAGAACGATGAAACAACTGAATGCTTTTACCCTTAAGTTTACTTTATGATATTGCATTGGCTTTACTTTTACTCTCTATAAAATATTTTTGTTAGATGGTGCGTCAACTCAGCTCCACTTAGACACAACACGCCTGCTTGTTAGTCATCTGAAAAGGAACAAGGCAACGGGGGAGGGTGGGGGTATACAGACAGAAACTTGCAGAATAATCATTTTCTCTTTTCTTTTCTTTTATTTTTGACGATTTGATGATGTTTTTTGGAATGAAAAATGCATTTCGGTGTCAAGCTGAAAATTTTTTGCTACGCAGTAGATGCAAAGTAAAATTGCAAAGAAATATTTTTTTTATCTCCGTATAAGCTGGTCGACTTCGCATTAAATGAAGCCTTTCAATGGAGTAGCTATTTAATTCTCAAGTTTTAAATACTGTCCGCAAAAAAGGATATATCAATGTAAATGACTTCGAAAAGGGTGTCCGTGTCCGTATTTGAGGGTGTCCGTACGAGAGAGGTTCCTTATACATTAGGTTTAATGTCTCTCTGCCGGGGAATTAAAAACTGTCCGCATAAGAGGGGTGTCCGCATTAAAGGGGTGTCCGTTAGGAGGGGTTTCACTGTATTTTTTTGAAAATACTATAGCTGAAAAAATAAATATTGCAAATATCAAAATCTTTTTGCTGATGATGTCAAAGTTATGGGGATTGTAGAAAATGAAGAACAAGCAAATCAGTTGCAAGAGGATCTAGATCACTTTACGGACTAGGCTGATAAATGGGGTATGGCTGTTAATGTTGGGGAAATGTCAAATGCTACATTTAGGGCATGGAAATAAGTGTTCAAGTTATTATTTGCAAGGTTCAGTCATTAGACAGGCAGAAAAAGTTACTGATCTGGGCATCTTAATAAGTCAGGATTTAAAGTTCAGTCAACAGTGCAGTAACAAAGCCAATAAGATGCTTGGATTTATCAATAGACCTATTTCAAACAAATCTAAAGAAGTTCTTCTGCCCTCACATAGAAGTTTGGTAAGACCTCATTTGGAGTATGCTGTTCAGTTTTGGTCTCCTTATCTTAAGAAAGATATTTATGTATTGGAAAGGGTTCAAAGGAGGACTACAAGGCTAATAAATGAACCTTCTCATTTAGACTACGATTCCAGGCTTAGAATGCTAAAATTGTACAGTCAAAGTACAGTCTAAAAATGTACATGCAAAGAAGAGACTGAGAAGACAAGATTCAGTTGTTTAAATTTATTAAAATGAAAGATGTTACGGGGCTAAAGTTTAGCACTGAAAACAGGACAAGAGGTCATTGTTTTAAGCTATTTAAATCTCAGGTTAACATTGATATTAAGAAAAATTATTATTTTAGCAGAGTAGTGGAACTTTGGAACAGCTTACCGGAAGAGGTTGTAATGAGCAAGGGAGTAGATATTTTTAAGAGGTACATTGATATTCACTGGGGTTTGTACTAGGGGTTGGACTAAGATCAGCCTAGCTGGGTCCAAAGCCCGTTGCTGGTTGTCACATTTGTATTTGTATAATGATACCTTCAGCCCCTCTTAATCGGATAACGGATAAACTAATGCACTGCTTATACGAATAAAACCTCTCGGAACCGAATATCTCCCCATACACATAATGTTAAAGATCCCCGCTTAATCGAATATTCTCCCCGGATAATCAAATAATATTTATCAGCTTTCGCAAATATTTTTGAATAAATTATAAATAAGATAAACAAGAACAATTGCTGACTTAAAAAAATAAAATAATATTTTTTGCCTTCAACGGGCTTGAAAAAACTTCTATTTTTCAACAAAACATTTCCCCCATTCTATCTCATTTCTTTTGTCGTTGCCATTACAAAAAAATTACAATAAACAGCACAGTTGAAAATTAAATTAAATAACTCAAAGAAATATACACATTTTAGAAGATAATATACTGAAAAATATTGAATGTAAAACACGGCAAATAAGAAGGGAGAAAAGGACTTGAAAAAGTATTCCCAAAAGACCTTGGAGCAAGCAATCCACTATTACAGAATTTTTTTCAAAAAATATTGTACTGAAACATGTTCAGACAAACATTTCATAACTCAAGTTGAAAGTTACTTTTTTATAATTTTGATACATACTACAATAAATGAATAAATTAGTAAACTAATTTGTTGTTTACTTAGCTTCTTTAAATAACTCTTTACAAATGACACTAGTTATTTCCTTTATACAGCTATTCATTTACATTTATTAATAATTGAGACAAAGGTTGTCAATTTAAAAAGGTAAAGAAAATTTCCCCGCTTTATCAAATACCCCAATTAATTGAATAATATTTCTTGGAGCCGACGATATGCAATTAAGCAGGGCTGACAGTATTTTCAAAATAAATAATTGGATATATATCACGATATGTATCGACTGATATATATCAGCGAACCCTGGGTGATATGAAAAAAAGTTTGGTGCTCTTACTAACAAGAGGATTCAGACCTTGTCAAGTTATCAGCTGTTACCACAGTCGTGTCCAAGGGGGAGGGTTTTAGGGGTTAAACCCCTCCCATTGAAAATTTTTACTTAATTAAATTTTTACTTCCCATTTTTACTTAATTTTAGAGTTTACTGATACATTGTTCATACTCTTTAACATTTCCCCCATCTTTAGCAATTAATATTTTCCTAAATTGTGAAATTCCCAAGCACCTTCACTGCTAAATGTTTGAAAAACATTAACAGTGAAGGAATGGATGATGAGTCTCGAAGTGCTGAGCATGTGCAGGAGGGGAAAATTTTTTGAAGAGAGTGCTCAAATTCCTTCCCTTGGATGCGCCTTTGGAATTGAAAAAAGAATGTTTCTATGCGAAATAGCAAATGTTTGGTATAAATTTTCTATTTTTGTTAAATTCCTGTAAATATTTTATCAAAAAGAATAGGAAAAAAAAACAACTAGCATTAGGTGGAATAAAAGGAACATGTAAGACCCTTTTCCACTTTTTGCAAAATGTTGAACTGCAAAAATATATATATTTTTTATTTTAAAAAATACAAAATGTAAAAAACAGAAAAAAAAGTCCACTTATCAAACTAAAATAAACTATTAAACACTCTTGGTTAGTTTTCCTTTGACAATGTAAGTTATAAAGGACAAAAAACTTTGTTCCCTTCCCTTTTTTGAAAGCCTGGGCATGGACCTGGCTATTACAGAATCTTCTATTTACAGTATCTGTCTCTATAAATTTTATTTGCAGAGTTGAATAAAGCAAAGGCCCATAATGGAGAATGGCAACTTTGAGCTTTTTGACTAACTTAGCAACGTAGGTGCGAAGGATTTAAATCTTGATAGCAGAAAAATACCTAATTTTCTTAGGAAATAAATCTATTTAAATTAACTACCGAACTAGCTACATTTTTACGAGCTCTGCTACAAAGTGCAGAAAATGTTTGCTCCCATAATAAGTTGCGCAAAAAGGGTCAACTTGTTTGATTGATCTGTTATTTAAATCTTAAAATTAGCCTGGAAAAGAAATTGTTGCAATATTGGCTTGATTGTAGTTATGTTTACTTACTTTGCAGGGTTACATTTTTAGCAGGGTAGATCATATTTTGAGAAACTCTGATTTAGATAAGACAGAATTTCAAAAGAAAACATGCAATTTAATTTCAAACATTTAATGGGAAAAAATAAATCCTATTCTTATTTTAATTTTTTTTTTAATACATACATCATTTAAAGCTGCATTTAACAGTTTTGTGACAGTAAAAAACAGTAAATCTGCCAATAGAGTGGTGCAGTGGTTAGACACTGGTCCCTTATGCTCAAAGGCGCAGGTTCGGTCCAGTCGGTCGATTTTCAAGATGCAGAAAATCGACAACGTCCATGTTGTATGATTATGTGGCATGTAAAAGATCCCCCGAGTACTCGTTTGGCATGGAGTATCTCTTGGCAAAATTAAATTCCTAGTGCTGTTTTGCATCAAATAGAGCCCTGGTGCCTCCATCTAGTAGGGAAACTGGGAGTCAAAATTCTTGTAGCAATGGCATCCTATTGAGAGTTGAATGACATGAAAGAGTGGTTGCTATAATGGGGAATCGCACTAGGTCTGCAAAAGGCAGCCGCATTAGGGGGAAAAAACCATTCAATCCTCAAGCTTTTGCATAAATGTTTCTCCTTCCGAAGCACTTTCATTTTCTTTCTGTGTTTTGTTCTCTTCGTCTAAAATGTCATGGCAAACCGAGATGTATTATAAACAAATTTAGTAAAATCAGAGGATTTATTGTGCTTGTGCAAATTCAGTCAATTGTTCAACTTAAATTCTCACTGCATGTTTCATTGAAAAGGCTATTTTTTGGAAACAGTTCCTATCTAATGCCACAAAATGCTAACAATACAACAAGAGAAAACAAGTTACCTACTCATTTTCACACATGTTACTCCTTTATTCCTTTCCTTTATTGTGCTCGAATGCAAAGAGAAGGTACATTTTTTTTTTTTCGTTCTTTTACCTCTTAATTTTTAGAACCAATCATCTTTTTTTAAAAAAAAATCTCATTAAAACAAGAAATGGAGGATAATTAACAGGAAATTGATGACAAGGGTTTGGGGCTCGATAAAAAATTGGAGTTAACAATATTCAAGGTAACAAACTTGGAGCTATCATTTCATAAATTAACTGTTCATAAATACTCTTATTTCGTCACAAATTATGACTGCCTTAGTCGAAAAAATTGGATATTCTAATATTTGTTCATAGATTTTGTCACTTCAGAGCAACACTGACATCTAATCCCAGGAATAACACCAAGATATCCTAATGTTGCTCTGAGGCGAAGAATTGCTTTTTTGCAGTAAACATTATAAACGAAATTTGGAGAAACTACATTGCAGCTTCAATCATTTGGAAATGTTCCATCCCATCAAAGAAAATCCCTACCACATAGGAACTAAATATTTAAAAAAATTCTAGTTTCAATTTCAGTTGACCAATGTCCAGAAAAGTTGCATAAACATTTGTTCATTATCTTTAATATAAAAATCCCCAATACTTGAAACGGAACAAAGAAAACTCTGAATTCTCAATGAAAAAATGCACAAAAATGACAGAAAATAGTAACTTTTGCAAAGTGCAACGTTATTTTTGAGCAAAATGTATCAAGTGTATGCAATTATTTTCACACAACAAATGAGATAACAAGGTAACAATTAGCAACTGCGATTGAAAATACTTTCAAAAAATTCTTTTACCTTGATCTAAACTTTTGAATGATAATTCTAAACTACATCAATGCACAAGAATTTTTTCAAGGAAAGAATTATATTTTAATCTAAAAAGCATTTACAATATTAAAATCAATTCAAGATTGGACATTTTTTCAATTCATCTTAACGAAAATTACTTAAATTAAACACTGTCATTTGTAAACAACTACTCTACACATAGCTTTTAAATATGATAAATATTATTAAGGTTTTTTAAATGCAACATAATCATACTTATGCATTCGTCGCACAGAACAATACATAGAAAGTAATCAAATCCCTTGAAGGGAAAAATAATATATACTCAAGCTAAATAGTTTAAAACCAAAATATTTTCAATGATCACTGTAAATTAGTATGCAATCATTTTTCGCTACGACGAAGCATTGTTTAGTATAAACAAGAGAAATATCCGTAATCAAAGCTGTCAATTGCGATAAGAGATTAACAATTTACAGCCAATGAAGATTCACAACTATTTTTTAAGATGCATTTACCATGAATTAATATAGTGACTTCTCAGCGTTCGCTAGTTTTCAGTTCCTGAAAAAACTACGAAATTTCCGACATAACGCCATGGATGCTGTACGGATCGACATTTGCATTGGGAGAAAAGTTACCATGAATGTGGCAACACCACAATGACGGAGATGACGTCATTTGCGCCAGCGATGCAAAACCAAAACATGAAAAAAATCAGTCAATGTGTGAAATAAATGGAAATAAAAGGGAAAATAACATGCTTGTACATTTCAACAAATTTTAAAAAAAAACTTTTCTACTAGACTTTCTAGCACTGTTTCCAGAAAATCAAAAGAAAAAATCGTGAAAATAAAATTCCTAGTTCAAAAGCGAATAGGGAAGTTGCAACCTATTAAATGTTCATATTTTGACTATTGGATATTGTTAATTGACCCTCAAAACTAAAAAATTCACCATCGCCGAATTTTAAAACACCGTGATTGATTTTTAATGAATTTTTAAAAATCCACGCGCAAAAGTGCGCTCTTCTGAAACGTCACGAGCTTACGTCACAGGGCACTAATGGGCAGCCTTCCGCCGAAGATCCCTTGTTTTCGCTACGGACATTTTATGCGGGCTGATATTTTTATTTTTTAGAAATTCAATAATCCTTTTGAACACACTATGGAGGCAGGATTCGTTAAAGCACAGTCTAATAATCTTCCTCAAGTAACATGAATGATGGTATTCAAATATTTCCGAGAGGAGGAGAGGCTTAATGTTCCAGACATGAGGAGTTAAATGCGAGGAGGTAAGCCTTATAGACCAAGAGCTGACCCCCCAAAACACGATTTATCTCTTTTATGGCTTGTGGCCGGTTGAAATAATAAAAAAATGCAATTTAAAACTTTGGCTCGAATCCCCACTAATTTTGCGTCACACGGCTGCGTGGGTGGATGAAAGGTCAAAAAAATGAAAAATATCAAAGTGATGAGTTAAATGGCTAAAAACTATATAATAGCATTAAATTAATAAGAAAAAACTCGTAGCGAATTTCCCCCCCAGCTATGTTGGGGCGAACGTGGTGCCCCCCAGGGGTAAAGTATCGATTATTAAACTTTTTAAAAAATGATCACTTTCGTGGGGGGGAATTTTACAGGGTATTAGTTTCATTATTTTGATTGCCAAAAAAAATTCCCCCCCAGTAACTATGGGTCAATTTGTCAAAAAAATTTTTTTTTGTTCCTCTTTATTTGGTTCAAGTCGAGTATTATTCGAACTTACGCATGACTGTTTAAGTTGCAAAAAAAAACCCCAAAGTTTGAACGTTTTTTCATTAAAAAAAACTCGTAGCAATCCCCCCCCCCACAGCTATGGAGGGGGTTGCCACGCGGTGCGCAGTTTTACAACGTGGTGCCCCCCCCCCAGGGGTGAATTGTCGATTGATTAAATTAAAAATAAATGATCACTTTCGTGGAGGGAATTTTACAGAGTATACATTTAATTGCAAAACAAAATATCTCCTCCCCAGCAATTATGAGTCTACTAGCTGCATTGCCAGGCGTTGCACGGTCTACCTCAAAAATGTACGTGTATTCGGCGTTCCAAGCATTTTATACAATTATATAAATTTTCTCGCTTTCATTACATTTCTTATTGCTGCTCCACTCCTATTAGTCAAAGCGCAATATGTTATATAGCCTATAGCCTTCTCAATAAATGGACTATTCAACACAAAATGAATTTTTCAGTTCGAACCCGTCGTCCCTGTAGACCAAGAGCTGAGCCCCCAAAACACGGTTTATCTGTTTTATGGCGGGTGGCCGGTTAAAATAATAAAAAAATGTGATTAAAAATTTTGGCTCTAATCCCCCCCCCCCTCCGCCCACTGTTTTCGGGTCACACGCTGCATGGGTGGATGAAAGGTCAAAATAAAAGAAAAATATTAACATAAGTGAAATGGCTAAAAATTATATAATAACATTAAATTAATAAAAAAAAACCACGTAGCAAATCTCCCCTCCAGCTATGTTGGGGCGAATGTGGAAGCCCCCCCCCCCAGAAGTGAATATCGATTGTTAAAATTAAAAAAAAAATCACTTTCGTGGGGTTGGGGATGGGGAACTTTACAGGGTATTCGTTTCATTATTTTGATTTCCAAAAAATCTCCCCCCCCCCCAGTAACTATGGGTAAATTTGTCAAAAAAAAAAAGTTTTTTGTTTCTCTTTATTTGGTCCGAGTCCAGTACTATTCGAACTTTCCCATGACCTCTTAAATTGTAAAAAACAATTGCAATTATTTATTCGGTAAAAAAAACACGTAGAAAATCCCCCCCCCCCCAGCTATGTTAGGGCGAACTTGTTGCCCCCCAGGAGTGAATTATCGATTGATTAAATAAAAAAAAAAGATTACTTTCGTAGAGAGGAGGGATTTTCTCAGAGTTTACATTTGATTGTAGCAGGAAAAAAAATCCCCCCCCCCCCAAAAAAAAAATGTTTTTAATTTAAATTAGAAATTTTGAAATATTTTTCAAAATGAAAGGAAGCAATTCAGCGTCCGTACATCTGCTTCTACCATTGTGTGCTCAGCATGAAAAGAATGAAGGGAAAGTACACGCCAGTGATGATTTCTTCTTGCTGTTTCGAGGGCAGTTTCGTCAGTGATCAACTGTAGCCACACAGTGAAGTCGTTATAGCTGTTGGTTTTTCTTTTCGGAGCACACTGTACCGCATCCTTAAACTGAAAACGTAAAAAAATCCTTTTAACAAAAATATATTTTGATGTTTTTATATTATTAGTGTTTTAAAGGGTAATTTTAAGTGTAGCCAGCCACCAGATAAAAGATAATTTAGTATATTATCTCTAGAGTATACATTTAATTGTTTTAATTGCAAAAAAAAAAAAAAAAAAAAAAAATCTCCCCCTACCCCAGTAATTATGAGTTTATTTCACAAACAAAAGTGATTTTATGTTAAAATTGCAATAACGACTTTTTTACTTGTAAATGTTAATGCGTTAATCCGATGCGTTAAATGAATTTTTAAAATAATAATTTGGAAATTCATATAGATTTATTTACCTTCAGCATATTGGTTGTGATAGTGTCTATCTAGTTTGATAAAAATGTTCCTGCAATCTCGATGATATAAATCTGCTTCTGTTAAGAACTCGGAAATATCTAAATCACGGAATTTCAGTTTTCAGTGTTTTCGAATCTTTGAAACTTTTATTCCTTCAAATAAAGTTTCTGTCAAAACATTATCTTTTATCTGGTGGCTGGCTACACTTAAAATTACCCTTTAAAACACTCATAATATAAAAACATCAAAATATATTTTTGAAAAAAGGATTTTTTTACGTTTTCAGTTTAAGGATGCGGTACAGCGTGCTCCGAAAAGAAAAACCAACAGCTATAACGACTTCACTGTGTTGGCTACAGTTGATCACTGACGAAACTGCCCTCGAAACAGCAAGAAGAAATCATCACAGGCGTATACTTTCCCCTTCATTCTTTTCATGCTGAGCACACAATGGTAGAAGCAGATGTACGGACGCTGAATTGCTTCCTTTCATTTTGAAAAATATTTCAAAATTTCTAATTTAAATTAAAAACTTTTTTTTTTGGGGGGGGGGGGGATTTTTTTTTCCTGCTACAATCAAATGTAAACTCTGAGAAAATCCCTCCTCTCTACGAAAGTAATCTTTTTTTTTTTTATTTAATCAATCGATAATTCACTCCTGGGGGGCAACAAGTTCGCCCTAACATAGCTGGGAGGGGGGATTTTCAACGTGTTATTTTTACCGAATAAATAATTGCAATTGTTTTTTACAATTTAAGAGGTCATGGGAAAGTTCGAATAGTACTGGACTCGGACCAAATAAAGAGAAACAAAAAACTTTTTTTTTTGACAAATTTACCCATAGTTACTGGGGGGGGGAGATTTTTTGGAAATCAAAATAATGAAACAAATACCCTGTAAAGTTCCCCATCCCCAGCCCCACGAAAGTGATTTTTTTTTTAATTTTAACAATCGATATTCACTTCTGGGGGGGGGGGGGCTCCCACATTCGCCCCAACATAGCTGGAGGGGAGATTTGCTGGTTTTTTTAAATTAATTTAATGTTATTATATAATTTTTAGCCATTTCACTTATGTTAATATTTTTCTTTTATTTTGACCTTTCATCCACCCATGCAGCGTGTGACCCGAAAATAGTGGGCGGAGGGGGGGGGGGATTAGAGCCAAAATTTTTTAATCACATTTTTTTATTATTTTAACCGGCCACCCGCCATAAAACAGATAAACCGTGTTTTGGGGGCTCAGCTCTTGGTCTACAGGGACGACGGGTTCGAACTGAAAAATTTATTTTGTGTTGAATAGTCCATTTATTGAGAAGGCTATAGGCTATATAACATTGCGCTTTGACTAATAGGAGTGGAGCAGCAATAAGAAATGTAATGAAAGCGAGAAAATTTATATAACTGTATAAAATGCTTGGAACACCGAATACACGTACATTTTTGAGGTAGACCGTGCAACGCCTGGCAATGCAGCTAGTAGACTCATAATTGCTGGGGAGGAGATATTTTGTTTTGCAATTAAATGTATACTCTGTAAAATTCCCTCCACGAAAGTGATCATTTATTTTTAATTTGATCAATCGACAGTTCACCCCTGGGGGGGGGGGGCACCACGTTGTAAAACTGCGCACCGCGTAGCAACCCCCTCCATAGGTGGGGGGGGGATTGCTACGAGTTTTTTTTAATGAAAAAACGTTCAAACTTTGGGGGTTTTTTTTGCAACTTAAACAGTCATGCGTAAGTTCGAATAATACTCGACTTGAACCAAATAAAGAGGAACAAAAAAAAATTTTTTTGACAAATTGACCCATAGTTACTGGGGGGGGAATTTTTTTTGACAATCAAAATAATGAAACTAATACCCTGTAAAATTCCCCCCCCCCCCCCACGAAAGTGATCATTTTTTTTTAAGTTTAATAATCGATACTTTACCCCTGGGGGGCACCACGTTCGCCCCAACATAGCTGGGGGGGAAATTCGCGACGAGTTTTTTCTTATTAATTTAATGCTATTATATAGTTTTTAGCCATTTAACTCATCACTTTGATATTTTTCATTTTTTTGACCTTTCATCCACCTACGCAGCCGTGTGACCCAAAATTAGTGGGGGGAATTCGAGCCAAAGTTTTAAATTGCATTTTTTTATTATTTTAACCGGCCGCAAGCCATAAAAGAGATAAATCGTGTTTTGGGGGGTCAGCTCTTGGTCTATTACGTTTCGTCTTCGAAGTCAACTGCACGTCATTCGGCTTCTCCCGCGGCAGAAGAGCGCATGACGTCACTTCCTGTGCCATTTGACGTCACAACGCTTGAACTTAAAAAATTAATTTAAAAAAAATTATTTATCGTATCCTAAAATTTTTTTCACACCTCTGATGTTCATACATGTTACTCTATCATATAAAAATAAAATTGAAAAATCGAAAACTTCCCTATTTGCACTAAGAACTTAATTCTGCCGCGGGTGTTTAAGCCAAATGAATCACGTGCCGATAAGGTTCGTTATTTCATCAGACCCGTCGTTTTAACTATAAAAGGTAAAACAGACCTCTAGACACATAGGCACCAGTTTCAATATTGGCAGATATTCTGCAGTGTCTACCAAGGTTGGAAAAACCTGGACTTCAATCATTTTGCTTTCGACGTTAGCCAACACTCCTAGGCGCTGGAAAATGTGCATCAGGAGGGAGCGAAAAACGAAATTTTTATTTTCGAGTAGCAAAAGGACTGAAAAGTTGCGATTGGTAAAGGATTAAAGAACAAAAACAAAAAAATCGAAATCGAATTATATGTTTAGAATCCATCCAAATTTCAGAACCAAACATCTTTTTTTTAAAAAAAAAGAAATCTCATAAACAAGAAATTGAAGACAATTAACATGAAACTGAAGACAAGGGTCAAGGACGCAATGAGCCTGAAAAGTCGAAAAAAAAAATGACTAACTTACCGTTTCTTTGGGAATTTTTAATTTTTGAATTTGTTTTGCTTTTGGTAGACGGAAAAGTTGCAATTGGTAAAAAGTAAATACTTTCTGATTCCGCGAAAAGATTGAAATAATTAAGAAAAAATGGGAAACTTCATCATTTCTTTTATTTAAAGAAAAAGAAAGGCCTACATAGTTTTTTTTTCAAATGCAATTAAGAAAAAAGGTTACAACGCGTGCTACTATATAAAAAAAAAGTACTAATTAAATGTAATGTTCACAGAGGACATTTAAATTTCCCAACTCTATAAATATTGTCGGAAGACATTTTTCGTAAATTAACACAATATGTTTTAAAACATATTATGTTAATTCTTAAAGATACGTAATGGTGTTATTAGTATAACAATAATTCCCAACTTCCTGTTTTCGATACATAGTATACTACTGGGTTTTGTTGGAATGTGCGAACGGGCCTGTGAAGAAAACATTTTTTTTATTTTCGAGTTGCTATAGAACAGGAATAAAGTTGTGATTGACGATGACTACAAAGTTATTTTTAAAAAAATTAAGTCGGATAATGTCTTCATATTATCTCGTGACAAGAGTTGCATGATCGAATATTTTAAAAAACTAAACAATTTTAAAGGTTTTTTTTTTTGTAATTGTTTCTAATTAAATTTAGGTGGATGAGTTTTTGACAAGGGTTCGTGATTTTTTTTTTTTTTTTGTTAAATCAAAAAAGTCGGATTTTTTTTTATTTTAAATCAATTGATTTAAATTGATGATTTAAAGAAAAAAACTTGATTTAAATCAAGCTGATTTAACCCTCGTTTTTGAGCTTTTTCTTTCCGTTTTTGGTGCAATACGACAAAACCGTTGTGAAAGACTACTGCGTAGGAAAAATAATTATTTAGGGGGGGGGGTAATAAAAGGGAACTTTTATGAGAGTGTATCTTACAAATCATGCAAAACTTTCGTTCTTAATCAGCAAAAGTCTCTATAAAATAATGTTCATGAATTTTAAAACTAACAGCTTAATTTTTTAAAAGCAGCATGGTTTTTTTATAGTTTAAAATGCGGGTGAAACAATTTATGAACCATCAAGTCAAGTGTTTCTAAAACAAGTTCTTCTCCAGAATTTTAGTCATATTAATCAGGCCTGTCATTCAAATTTGTCTAGGAAGGTGAGTAAAAGGGAATGTACGCAATGCATATGCTTTCGAAAAACAGAAAAACCACGCCCACATGTATCAAAATACACTGATTTCTCAACTTCAGGTGCGGGGGGGGGGGGGGGTCAATTGCCCCCTCTTGCCCCCCCCTTAATGGCAGGCCTGATATTAATATCACCGTGGTGCCTTAATAGTTGATAAAAAATGTGTTCTAAATTTGCGAAAAATGTGAAAGAATAGCACTTTTCATAAATTTTTATGGATTTGAGGAATCGGAAGGATTTGTATGCAGAACTTGATTATTTTTCTTACATACTAGTATCCGCTGCAACTTTTTTATGTTATACAAAAAAAAGGAAGCTTTTTTTTTTTTTTTTTCAATCACAAAAATGTAGTAAAATTCTCAATTTTTTCGAATTTTCATGTTTTTTGTTCAATCGGAGGGTATTATCCGATGGTTTTTTTTTTTTTTTTTTTCAACTCTTCACGAACTGCAATTTTTCCGCGCTGTAACGACCCGAAAAATTCAAGTTTTGTTTTTTTTTTGCTCCACCCCAATGCGCATTTAAAATTAAAAGTCAGGTAGAGGGTCATAAAAAATAAATTTAAAAAAACCGAGAAAAATTGGAAGAAAAAAAAGGGGGGGGGGATGGGGAACCTGAAACTTTGAAGAAAAAAGTGGAAACGCTGGAAAAATTGGAAATTTTAAACGAGAAAATCATTACATTACATTCAATGAATTTCTTATTTACTTAACAGTAAAATGCATTTTTTTTTTTCATTAACATACTGTCCGACTTGTCTAACTTAACAGGAATAATGTACTAAATCTTTCTCAACAATCCGTTTCATTTTTGTGAATGATAGGTGATTTAGTTTGTATATTTGCTGCAAACGTTATCAGTGTGTCTTATAGGCTTGCCAGATTTCTGAAATGTTCAACCGGGACACAGGAATGCTCTCCCCCCCCCCCCCCACAGCATCGCTAGTATTCAAAAGGGTACACACCTGGAACTGATTTCGGAGTGTTTTATAGAGCAGATTATTCTCAATGCGATGAATTAATGGTTACTAATTATGAATCTAAAACAGGAGTAATAAAAATTCACATAAGCAGATAAAACTTGAACATTTTACTTCTTCAATGTAAATATTTGCAATTTATTTTAGTTGGGGAAAAAAACATTTTGAATGAGGAATAAAAAAGTGAACGATATTTGGAAAAACTTTTCATTTATAGCACTTTTTTGGTTTTAATCGTGTTGTAAAAATCCTCACAAGAGCTAATCTGGTATTCATTTAACAAGTTCATGTAACAAATGATGAAGTAATAATCCGCAACTCCAGAGCTCGAATACGCTACCTTGCGGTGATTAACAATACTAAAGAAAAAGGTAAAACATTTCATTCCATGTGTTTTCTTTGGGGTAAATTTCAGGCTTCAGATAGTTTATGATGTAATGTAATTTCAGAAGACTAGGAAAGAAAGCTTCTCACAAACACGATGAAATATTAGTCATTCACTAAGCGTCAAAGCAAGTTATAATATACGACATTTGTTTGTTTTACCTTTTTCATCCACCATTAAACAGTGACTGCAGCGCCCCCTATAGTTTATTGGAATTGCGAATTATCCTAAATACTACATGAAATACACCGCCGCTGACGGTGTATTTCATGTATTTCTGCTTTAGCCCTGGCTAATGGGCCGGTAATTTACTGAATATACCATATCCTAAATTCTGTCTGACCATCGATTACATGGAAAGGCTAATATCAGGTTTATAGGCGGAAATGGACATATCTATTGATTTATAGGGGTGTCTGTTGGTTTGTAACAGGTGTGCACTTTTGCCTCTCTATTATTTAGCCTTATAGTTTTGTAAAAATGAAAATTTGCTCACAGCAACACTTTTTAAATCTAAAGTATATTTGATCTATATTCTCACGGCAAAAATTAATTGATTTGCTTACTCACAACAAAGTTTTGAGTTTACCATTTTGCTTTTACGTTCCTGAACGAAATGAAAATATTTTCTTTTCTTTATGTTGTTTCCATGGTAGTTATTTTTGTTTCCCTCCCCCTATTTTATTTTTGAGAATGCAATAAATGCGCTAGTGACATTATAAAACGCATGTTTTAAAATCCCATCGTTATTTTACCTTCTCCTCTGCTAGATTCATTCAGATGGAATCGTCTTAACTTGGCAGATTGTCAAATTGCATAAAATCCATGGTCAAACAGTAATCCTTCGCAGTTAATTGTTTTTGGACCTCTTTGGTCATTTGTAATCAAATTTATCTTTTTCCAGGACATGAAGTAAGCCGGCTGGGACACCGGGATTTTGTCTGAAAAACGGGACTGTCCCGGTCATACCGGTACGTCTGGCAAGCCTAGTCTTACTCAGCCGTATGGGGTCCCTATAACCTCTATTCACTCCCCCCCCCCCCCCCGCCGAGACGGTAAAACTGGAGAAAAGTAAATTTCTTACTAATAACATAAAAATCTACTAAGGGTGTCGCAGCAGACAATCAAATCGATGAAACGTCATGAAGTAGAATAAAGATAATATTTTTAAACAGTGATCGCTGTAACCATGGGCGCTGGCAAAAACTTAGACAAGGGGTGCACTGGCATACTAATCAATATCGAAAAATTAAGTTTTTATTTTTATTATTTATTTAGTAGACCCTTGTTTTATCCGGGTTTATTTTACGCGGTTTCGATTATACGGGGTTTAAGATTGGACACCTTTATTTTATTTTACGCGGATGAGTTTCGGTTTTACGCGGATGCGACAATGCAAACAGATAAAATTTTCCCCTCTTTCAAAATCCAAACTCCTAAAGATTGCATATTACGCGTAATCAACTGCATTTTGGCGCAGTGGCGTATACATGTTTTTATTTTGGAGGGGGGCCGATTCAACCAAAATTAGCTCCCTTCTCCCACTTTTATTTTATTTATTATTTTTTTGTTGTTGTTGGTTCAAGTCTTTTTTTTGGGGGGGGGGGGGAGTGACAATGCCCTCATCTTCTCATTTTTTTCGAGGTGAGGCAAAGACTTCATACTGTCACCCAGTGGCGCAACCAAATAATAGTTTTAGGAGGGCACTCTTAAAAAATTATCACTTCTCATGGGAGGGGGGTGCGAGGGTTCTCCCCCGGAATTTTTTTGAAATTGTATTCCTAAGAACGCAGTTTTAGACGATCTCTGGTGATGATAGGGGAAGGAAAATTCGAGAGGCCTTTTTGCGGAAATTTTTAGAAATTGAAATCTCAAAAACGCCATTATAGGCTATAGTTGTTGACGTTAGGGTAATGAAAGGAATAGGACTTTTTGAAGTTGTCCCCGATAGATTTTTTTTTTTTTTAAAAGAGCTAAATCGATTACGCCTCTGCTCAATTTTTAGAAAAAATTTAAAATCGCAATTTCTGACTAACTACCATGGGGCTCTCCCCAAAAACTATTTCGAAATTAAAATCCTAAAAAACGAAGGTGGAGGGATTTAAACGCTCTCTACCTTAATTTTTTCGAAATTGTAGTTGCTTCACATCCAGATTTCATACGGGAGCAGTTGGGCCCTCGTCCGAAATTTTTACGTAATTGAAGTCTTAAAAACACGACTGTGGACCATAATTGGGGCCGATCCTAGCAGGTGTGCAGAACTTGCACCGCACACGGGCGGCCAAAGCAAGGGGCGACCGCAGGCCGCATCATATAGTTCTTTTAATCGAGCAAAATTTCTCAAGAATTTCTCACAAGATAATATAATAAGTCGAATAAATGTGCTGAATTTTAATTGTTCAATTATCAAAGAAAGTGCCAATTTTCCAACAGCATAGCATATTAAGAAAAATGGAATGTTTAGATCACACTGTGTTGCTCTATTATCCATTAATATCAACTCTTTACACACATGCTTCATTTGGTTGCAAAATTTGTGACAGAACTGGTAATCAGATATGGATACATGGGAGGGTCAATGACGAAATTCCCCCCCCCCCCCCCCCCCGAAGCATGAAAGGGTGCCTTCTAAAGGCCACAAAATGCTTCACCTAGCCTCCCAGTTTTTATTGACCCTAAACAACGAAGACATATTTTGTGTAAAAAAAACTATGCTGATAGGATACTCTCGCAAGTATTTCAAACAACAAATTCTGTGTTCAGCAGTCGTGGATGCGTGGAGACTGGAGAGGAGAGACAATGGAAAATTGCGACTCCCCTGAGAGTCAAACATATATAATCAATGAATTAAAATTTTTAATTTTCCCCCTTTACAGCAATTTTTTCTAATTAAAATCACGAATGAACTGTCCGGTTTCAGATTAGGTAGGAAGACAGGGTCTCTGCCCCGGGTTACAAATTTTAAGTGTAGCTCCAAAACGAAGATCCAAAAGGATATGCCTTGACGAGACTAAAGAAGGCTTCAAACTGCGTTTTTAGGACTTTAATTTCGTAAAATTTCGCCAAGGATCCAATCAGGGCCGGATTTAGGGGAGGACAGGCGGGGCTACTGCCCCGGGGCCTCCACAACAAAGGCCCCCCCCCCCACAATAAAATTTTTACAAAATATCCTAACTTTAACGGGTAGAAAATATTGGATATATACATATATATATATATCAAAATATTCGGATATATATCAAAGTATCGGATATATCGAAAATATGATGATCTTTTCGAACCCTGATTAAGGGCCTCCACTCCTTCGTTGCCCTGGGGCCTCCACACTTCCAAATCCGGCCCTGGAGCCAATTAAGTCTCTTATTCACCCTTTCTTCCTTAATGTAATCAAACAGTCAAACATAGCCTAAAATTGATGACTCCAAAATGTCTTTTCTGGAGACAGCCCTCCCTAACATCGTCAAAAATTGCTCAATGGCATTTTTCGAATTTCTTTACCGAAATATTTGCAGTAGATGGCCCTGAAATCCATTCCCTAACATTGCTACCAAAAATGGTCTGAATTATCGTCTCTAGAGAGGTCCCCAATCCCACCCACTCTCACTTAACGTTTCCAAAAACAAACTAAAATTGCGTTTTTCGATCATCAGTTTCGAAGAACTCTGGGGGAAACACCCCGGATCCCCATTTTTTCCAACGTAATCACTATAGCTCAAAATTTCGTTTTTAGACGGTTCCGTGGAGCCACCAAACCCTTCCTGCCTAAACTAGCCTGAAATTGACATCAATTTCAAAAAACAATTCTTGTGGGCACACTGAACCTCGCCTGCTCTTTGTCCCATCGTTTTCAAACAATGCCTAAAATATGATTTTGGGACTTCCATTTCGAAAAGATTCCGGATGGCTTATGTAAATTTTCACGGCGCTTTTGATCATCCAGCATCCCCCATCAATCGCCGAGGTGAGGTGGAGAAAAATCTTTAGTTGTATTTTTCAGATATTAATATCGAAAAATATTCAAAAAGATCCGCTGAAGTTTCCCGGTTTCCTTAACATCACTAAAGATAGCACAAAATTGTGCTTTTTAGAAGAGCCTTCCTTCACAAAAATAACCTAAAATTGATTTTATTTCCGAAAAATATTTCAGTTCGGAATATTTTCCCGTTTCCCCTATCGTGTCCAAATCTAGCCAAAAATGTGTTTTTGAAACAATAGTGCCGATAAATTACCGGAGGAAAGATGACAGACCCCCTAACGTCGCCAAAGACAGCCTAAATTTGAGTTTTAAACTTCAATTTCGAAAACTTTTGATAGAAGACGATCGAATCTTCCTCCCTCCAGCAATTTCAACAAAGATAACCCGAAATTGCGTATTAAACTACTGTTTCAGAAAATTTTTGGGAAGAGCGTCGATCCTTCCTAAACTACCCAGCTAAAAATAATCTTCAGAAAATCTGCAGAAATAAATTTTTTTTGAAGTATTTTTCAAGATTTCTGCAGATTTTTAGAAGACAAGCAAAATCTGCATTTTTTCTTCAAAATAATCTGCAGAAAATCCACACAAAAAGTTTTCTTTTTAGTTTTCTCTTAATATTCTGCAGATTTTTTGAAGGTAAAAAAAATCTGCAAATAATCTTCAATTAGATCTACAGAAAATCTATACAAAAAATTCTCTTACAGTTTTCTCTAAATAGTTCGCACGTTTGTAGATATTTTATGGTCATCAAAAAGAAATCTGTACTTCAATTTAAATTATTTTTCAAAGTTTTATTACAGCATAAAAGTTTTTCACACTTTAAATTTTGTTAATATTTTTTTCAGTTTTTTAGAAAATTAAACACATTTCTTTGTTTTTCTAATTAAAATCAGTAATAAATGAATTAAACTTTCCCCCAAGAACTTTGATTTATATTTTGATAACTTAAATTGAAATTTAAAAGCATTTCAACACGTTTGAAACATTTATCAAATAAAAAATGTCTGTTTATTGTATTATACAAATAATATGACATGAAAATCAATTTTAATATAAGTGCATGATTCAAATCAAATAAAAGTGAAATTACAATACATCATTTCATTTATTTATTTATTTATTTATTTTTTGAAAACAAAACGATATTGAATAACGCAAGTTATTACATGGTTTGAAAGGGCTTTCAAAAATGTCAATTTCAAGAAGGATACGGATTAGAACAGAGTCAAATTTGTCTCACTTGGAGAAAAATCAGGAAATTGAAAATAAATAAGAGCAAATATGACTTGAAATAATGTTCTCGAACGACGCGCTGTTCGAGTACGAACGCACCGAACGCCAAGCCTCTTACCGTCCACGGAGGCCTCGGTGCGTCCCGCAATATTCGGGTGCCACAAGGCTACGAGAGTAGATCAGTGGCGGCACGAGAGCAAAAGTAGACGTCGGCGATGCAGTTTTGCGAGGCCCTTTTAATCATAAAATATTTTCAGACAAATCATTGAATTCACGGAATTAATTTTTGTACTAACTATTGGCACTTATAGTTTCCAATTCACTTAAATGCTAGGACAAAAACGTTTCGTGACTAGTAGCGCAATCAAAAAGTTTTTTTTCGTGGTGGGGGGAGGGGGCGGCACATTGAAAGAGGAAAAATGACCTGATAGAAAGGTGGGTCCGGGGGTCCTCCCCCGGAAAAATTTTAAAATTTTTAGTTTAAAAACGCCATTTTAGGCTTTCTTTGCTGATGTTAGGAGAAAAAATTTACAGAGGTCTCGGTGGAAATTTCTAGAAATTGAAGCCTTAAAAACGCAATTATAGACCATTTTTATTGACTTAAAGGGTCAGAGAGTGTCCCAGATCGATTCTTTTGTTTAAAAAAAATAGGTCAAAATCAATCCCCTGCAAATTCTCGAAACAGGGCCGATCCTAGCAGGTGTGCAGAGTGTGCACCGCACAAGGGCGGCCGAAGCAAGGGGCGGCCGTAGGCCGCATCATGTAGTTCTTATAAGCAAGAAAAATTCCTCAAGAATTTCTCACAAGAAAACTTATAATTAGTCGAATAAATATGCTGAATTTTAAATGTTCAATTATCAAAATAAGTGTCGGTTTCCCGGCAGTATAGCATAGTTTAAGAAAAATAGAATGTTTAGGAACATTGTGTTGGTTCATTGTCCATTAGTATTTTCTCTTTACACACATGCTTCATTTGGTTGCAAAGTTTGCGACAGAACCGGTAATCAGGCATGGATACAGGGGAGGAGAAATGGCCCCCTCCTGAAGCATGAAAGGGTGCCTTCTAAAAGGAGCACCGAGGGCGGCCACTAATGTTTACCCCCCAAGCTTTTATAGACCTAAACAATGAAGACATATTTTATTTATATAGAAAAAAAAGCTATACTGATTAGACACTCTCGCAAGCATTTCAAACAACAAATTCTGTGTTCAACAATCGTGGATGCATGGAAAGAAAGTGAAAAATTGCGACAACTCTGAGAGTCAAACATATATGAATGACGAACTAGAATTTTGTAATTTCCCCCCTTTACGGAAATTTTTTCTAATTATAATCCCGAATGAACTGCCCGATTTCAAATCAGGTAGGAAGACAGGGCTCTTCCCCCGGGTAGCAAATTTAAACGAAGCTCCTCAACGAAGATCAAAAAGGATGCCATGACCTCCTTTACGAGACTAAAGAAGGCTTAAAATTGCATTTCTAGGACTTTAATTTCGGAAAATTTTGCTGGTTGAACCACTGATCTTAAGTCTCTGATTCCCAATTAAAATTATTTATTAAGTCTTTGATTCACCCCTTCCACCTTAACTTAATCAAACATAGCCTAAAAATGTTGGCTTCAAAATCCAAAATGTGTTTTTAGAAGACAGCCCTTCCTACTGTCCTCAAAAATTGCTTAATGACATTTTTCGGATTTCTTTTTCGAAATTTTTGCGATGGACTTTTTGCGATTACTAACAAAGACAGTCTCAATTAGCGTCTTTAGAGAGGCCCCTAATCCCTACCCCTCTCACTTAATTTATTGAAAAACAAAGTAAAGTTGCGTTTTTCAAACACCAGTTTCAAGAACTTTCGGGGAAGGACCCCGGATCCCCCTTTTCTCCAATGCATATCACTATACCTCAAAATTTCGTTTAGACGGTTCCGTGGAGCCACAGAACCCTTCCTGCTTAAACTAGCCTGAAATTGACTTCAGTTTCAAAAAAGACAGTTCGTGAGGACACACTGAACCCCGGTCCGCTCTTAGTCCCATCGTTATCAAACAATGCCTAAAATACGTTTTTGGGACTTCAATTTCTAAAAAATTCCGGAGGAGAACTGCTTGGCATATGTAACTTTCTACCGCACTAGGGCATAACCACCAGTCGTCAAGGTAAGGTGGAAAAAATTCTATAGTTGTATTTTTCCGATATTAATATCGAAGAACATCCGTAAAGATCCGCCAAAGCTTCCCAGTTTCGTTAACGTCACCAAAGGTAGTATAAAATAGCGCTTTTAGAAACATCCGCTTGGGAGTCCCAAAACCCTTCCTTCTAAAAAAAATAGCCTGTAATAGATTTTAGTTCTGAAAAATATTTCGGTTCGGAATATTTTCACGTTTCCCCTATTGTTTTCAAATACAGCCAAAAATGGGTTTTTGAAACAATTGCGCCGAGAAATTAACCGGAGGAAAGCCGCTAGATCCCCTACCGTCACCAAAGACAGCCTAAATTTGCGAACTTCAATTTCGAAAACTTTCGATGGGAGACGATTGAATCTCCCTCACTCTAGCAAGGTCAACAAAGGTAACCCAAAATTGCGTGTTTACAACTTCAGTTTCGGAAAATTTTCGGGAAGAGCGCCGATCCTTCCTATGCTACGGTCACAAAAATAGCTTCAAACTGATTTCAATTTTGAAAGAATTTTAGGAAAGAACTCCAACATTACTATCACCTGAAGTCTCGAAAAAATTCCTAAAATTGCGATATTTGACGTCAATTTCGAAAATTTCTCCATGCACCTTGAATATACCCGACTCTTTTGTCCTTGCAACCGAACGCAACCAAAGATTAACTAAAACTATTTTTCATTCGCCAATTTCGATAATTTTCTCGGAGCAATCCCCCCCCCCCCCCCCCGCTTCCGTCCTTCCTCTGATGTCACCGAAGACAGATTATAAAATGCGTTTTTAAGACTAGTAAATTTCGGTATCTATTACTTTCTTCAAAGATATAAATTGTACCTAAGGAGTTTCTTATTATAAAACTTTTCTTCCTTTTTACAAATTCAACATTCTTCTGTTTTTTTTTCTCACTCTTTTTTAAATTATAACTTGATACAGAAATTTGAAGAAAGATTTATATAGACGTTTTAAAGATTAGTCAAAATATGCAAATTACTCTTGAGGGGCGGCACATCAGGTCTTTGCACACGGGCGGCCGACACCCTAGGATCAGCCCTGTCTCGAAATCGAAGTTTCAAAAACAGAATTTTAGACAAACTTTGATGATTTTACGGAAAGGGAGGGAGCTCTTCCCTCGAAAAATTTTGAAAATTATGCTTCTAAAAACTTTAGCAATATTTTATATTCAGGAGTCAGTTCACCTAAACTTTTTGTTGATGTAGTTTAAAAAACCTGATTGCTAATGATATAAAAGAAAGGCGGTATGGGGACCCTTGCATGAATATTTTCTGATATCCAAGCCTTAAAAATGCGATTCTATAAGGCCATATTTTGTAATATTAGGTTCGGTAATTTTTGAAATTAATAATTGAAAATCAAAAGTGTGCTACAAAAACACAATTTTAAGCGATTTTCGATGTTGTTTAGTATTTGGGGGCTTTAGCTTTAAGCTGGAAATATCGCGAAATTTAAGATCTCGAAACGAAATTTCAGATGCTCCATAATGCTATCGGTGCGCGCGTGTATGGAGGGGTGTGTGTTCGGAGGAGCAGCATTTTGAATATTTTCTAATTTTTCAACAAGAGAAAAAGAAAAGAAATAGAACGGGGTGCGGGGGGGGGAATAGAGTTAGCTGATCAATAAGCTGTAGCTAGTGAATATTTTAAATTCAGGTTCCTACAGAATTGGGCCCCGCATTTGCTAAAGCTGGCTCTGTGCAGTCTCCGCTGCACGCACTATTTTGATTACTTTTGTGTCTGTTGCATTTAATAAGAGCTTCAATTGAAAACATGGAAATTTCTTAAAACTTTTGAGAATTTACTTCTGAGAATTTTGCGAGGCCCTATCTGCGCGAGGCCGTCGGCAGTCGCCGACGTCGCCGACGCCTAGCGCCGCCACTGGAGTAGATGACCCCTCGACCAGGTGACTCGTATTGTTTTTTTGCTCCGTCACGGAAACAAATAATTAGGGAAATTTCAAGTTTCATCATTGGAAACCCATGAAAAAATCTTGGATTCATGCCTCGGTTCACAAAAAGGTAAGACACTTTAAAATTCAACAATTATTATTTCATTAAATTAACTTTTATTTAATAAGTGTATTAGTATATTAGGGTTAGTTTGAAACGTTATGCCAAATGGGAGGTTTTTAATTTTTGAAATTTTTATTTTTTCACCGATTGACATAAAATTTTGAGCGAACATTTACGTTGTCAATATCTATTAATAAAAAAAATTGTGTTACGATGTCTCAGTAATAACCAGCCTAATTAACTTAATTACTTTCCACCACGTGGTCGATTTGGAGGAATTTTTCGAAATTTTTAATTTTTACAAATAGTTCTATTTATTATTTCGTCTTGAAACTTAATACTAATTTTACAATCATAGCGATGTATTTTTGTGACAAATTTGGTTTAATTATTTCAATTTGCATAAGCTCCTTTTCTTTTTGTTAAAATAACTTCGCTGTCCCAAGACACGTTCTCTTCTTGAGCAAGAGGTACATATCCCCGACCCCTTCTGAACACCATTGCCTGGTACCCTCTGGCGCAGGGTTCCTAAACTTTAACGATTCGCGGCACCCTTTGAAGAATTAGAACTTTCTCACGGAATCCCAGTCTAGTTTTATACTATACATAGTATATTGTTACCATGGGCACTTTGCGGCATCCCTCACCTCTTTCTGCGGCATTCAGTTCGGAAACCCTTGATCTAATGTATTATAATTATTATTATCACTCTCATTATTTATTTATATATTTATTTTTTGTAGCTAAAAGTATGGGAATTATTTGTGAGCACAAGCAATCTAAAACCAAATAATGACGATCTTTATTTAAATTTTTTTCCCGAATTTTGGAGGGGCCCCGGGCCCCCTCAGCCCCTTTCTTATATACGCCCTTGTGTGTGTGTGTGTGTGTGCGAAAGTGCTGCTCAGGCTTAAGAGCGCAAAAAAAAAAAAAAAAAAAAAAAAGGAAAAAAGGAAAAAAGAAAAAAAAAGAGAAAGGAGCTCAGAAACAAGGGCGGAAAAAAAAAAAAAAAACAGGGCCTATAAGGTTTTTTAGTCTTGTCATGGGCAGGCCCGCGCCAAGCCTGATCAGCGCCGTCGTGCAAATGTTTTTTGAGCGCCTTTATGCACAGGGCCGATCCTAGGGTGTCGGCCGCCCGTGTGCAAAGATCTAATGTGCCGCCCCTCATGAGTAATTTGCATATTTTGACTAATCTTTAACGTCCATATAAATCTCTCTTCAAATTTCTAACCCGAAGTTCCATCAAAAAAAAAAAAAAAACATAAGAATGATGAACTTATAAAAAGGAAGAAAAGCTTTATAGTAAGAAACACCTTGGTTACAATTTATATCTTTGAAGAAAGTAATAGATGCCAAAATTTACTAGGCGTAAAAACACATTTTATAGTCTGTCTTCGTTGACGTCAGAGGAAAGACGTAGGAGGGGGGATCGCTCCGAGAAAATTATTGAAATTGGCGTATGAAAGATAATTTTAGTTCATCTTTGGTTGTGTTCGGTTGCAAGGACAAAAGAGTCTGATATATTCAAGGTGCATGGAGAAATTTTCAAAATTGACGTCAAATATCGCAATTTTCGAAATTTTTTCGAGACTTCAGGGGAAAGTAATGTTGGAGTTCTTTCCTAAAATTCTTTCAAAATTGAAATCAATTTGCAGCTATTTTTGGTGAGCGTAGCTTAGGAAGGATCGGCACTCTTCCCGAAAATTTTCCGAAACTGAAGCTTTAAAAGGCAATTTTATGTTACCTTTGCTGACGTTATCGAAAGTTTTCAAAATTGAAGTTTAAAAACGCAAATTTAGGCTGTCTTTGCTTACGGTAGGAGATCTTTCGGCCTTCCTACGGGAGTTTCTTGGCACTATTGTTTCAAAAACCCATTTTTAGCTATATTTGAAAACGATAGGGTAACGTGAAAATGTTCTGAACCGAAATATTTCTTCTGAACAAAAATTCATTATAGGCTACTTTTGGGAAGGAAGGGTTTTGGAGCTCCCAAGCGGATTTTTAATCTAAAGGCGCAATTTTATAATCTTTGGTGACATTAACGAAATGGGAAGCTTCAGCGGATCTTTCGGATATTTTTCGATATTAATATCTAAAAAATACAATTATTGACTTTTGTCCACCTCACCTCTACGATTGATGGGTAAGCCCATTGACGTGAAAAGTTACATAAACCAGGCAGCTCTAATCCGGAATTTTTTAGAAATTGAAGTCCCGCGAAATCGTATTTTAGGCATTGTTTGATAACGATGGAACTAAGAGCGGACGGGGGGTTCAGTGTGCCCTCACGAACTGTTTTTTGAAACTGAAGTCAATTTCAGGCTAGTTTAGGCAGGAAAGGTTCTGTGTCTCCATGGAACCGTCTAAAAATGAAATTTTGAGGTATAGTGATTGCGTTGGAAAAAAGGGGGATCTGGGATCCTTCTACAAAAGTTCTTGAAACTGATGTTTGAAAAACGCAATTTTAGTTTGTTTTTCAATACGTTAAGTGAGAGGGGTTGGGATTAGGGGCCTCTCTAAAGACGCTAATTGAAACTATCTCTGGTAGTAATGTTTGAGAATGGATTTGGGGGCCCTCCATCGCAAAAATTTCGAAAAAGAAGTCCGAAAAAATGTCATCAAGCAATTTTTGATGACAAGGAAAGACTGTCCTCTGAAAACACATTTTGGATTTTAGTGTCAACATTTTTAGGCTATGTTTGATTAAGTTAAGGTGGAAGGAGTGAATCAGAGACTTAATTGGGCCATTAAGATCGGTGGTTCAACCAGCAAAATTTTCCGAAATTTGAGTCCTAGAAACGCAATTTTAAGCCTTTTTTAGTCTCGTCAAGAAGGTCATGGCATCCTTTTGGATCTTTGTTTTGGAGCTACACTTAAATTTACTTCCGGTGAAAAGAGCCTTGTCCTTTTACCTGATCTGAAACCGGGCAGTTGATTCGAGATTTTAATTAGAAAAAATTGACGTAAAGGGGGAAAATTACAAAATTTTAGTTCGTCATTCAAATATGTTTGACTTTCAGGGGAGTCGCAATTTTCCACTTTCTCTCCACGCATCCACGATTGTTGAACACAGAATTTGTTGTTTGAAATGCTTGCGAGAGTATCTAATCAGTATAGCTTTTTTTAATAAATAAAATATGTCTTCATTGTTTAGGTCTATAAAAGTTTGGGGGTTAAACATTAGTGGTCGCCCTTAGTGCTTCTTTTAGAAGACATCCTTTCATGCTTCAGGAGGGGTCCATTTCCTTCATTTCCCCTCCTCTGTATTCATGCCTGATTACCGGTTCTGTCACAAATTTTGCAACCAAATGAAGCATGTGTGTAAAGAGTAGGTTTTAATGGGCAATGAACCAGCAAATGTTCTCTAACATTCTATTTTTCTTGAACTATGCTATGCTGTCGGAAAATCGACACTTACTTTGATAATTGAACATTTAAAATTCAACATATTTTTTCGACTCATTATAAGTTATTTTGTGAGAAATTCTTGAGGAATTTTAGTTGGTTATAAGAACTATATTATGCGCCCCGCGGCTGCCCCTTGCTTTGACCGCCCTTGTGCGGTGCACACGCTGCACACCTGCTAGGATCGGCCCTGTTTATACATTAAAATTCGAGCAAAATATAGTTAACACCTGGAGTGAGGTTTTGTGGACAAATGTAATAAGGGGGAAAAAAAAAAAACGTTTGACATTTGATTTATCAAAAGAAATGCAGTCTGTAAATTTTTAATTTTGGAACACAGTATACGTTTTTACTTCACATCTTGAAGTTATTTCGACAAAGGGCAGATGTAAGAGAGGGGCGATCAAAATTGACTTTTAAAATCTGATTTTCTCTCTTGCATTGTGTGTGTGTGTGTGTGTGTGTGTGTGTGTGTGTGTGAGCTGCTGTTAAAAAAGAGATGGTCAGTTTCAGAGGATCAAAGCATTCTACTCCAACAATTTAAAAAAAAAAAAAATCTTGGAATTTTATTGAAATAATTATTGCCTATTTTAATCTAATAAGTACTTCAAAAAAGAATGGGAAACGGCTATTGTGCAGCTTAAATTTCTAATATTTGATATACTGTCCAGAAAAAGCAAGATGTCTATATTTCTAGACCTCGTATTGATCAATATGTAGTTTCTTTCTGAAGAAAACGTTTCAAATTGTAGAAATTTGTGAAAAACCCACTTTACCGTTATTGTAGGTTTTTTTCAAGTATGCTTTCCCGAGAAAAAAAAATCTAAAAAAACTAATTTGAATTTTGATATCTTGAATTCAAATTATGTTTTTCGCAATCACGAGTGTGTGTATGTAGGCGTGTGTGTTTGTGTGTGGGGGGTATGTGTATGTGTGTGTAGGCATGTGTGTTTGTGTCTGTGTGCTGGCATAAGTGTGTGGGTAGTTGTGTGTATGTGTGTGTATGTTTTTGTGTGTGTGTATGTGTAGGTGTCTGTATGTATGCATGAATGTGTGAGTAGTTGTGTGTATGTATGTGTGTATGTTTTTGTGTGTGTGTATGTGTAGGTGTCTGTATGTATGCATGAATATGTGAGTAGTTGTGTGTATGTATGTGTGTATGTTTTTTTGTGTGTGTATGTGTAGGTGTCTGTATGTATGCATGAATGTGTGAGTAGTCGTGTCTATGTATGTGTGTATGTTTTTGTGTGTGTGTATGTGTAAGTGTCTGTATGTATGCGTGTGTGTATGTGTGTAAGTGTTTGTGTATGTGTGTGTAGGTGTGTGTATGTGTGTGTATGTTTTTGTGTGTGTGTATGTGTAGGTGTCTGTATGTATGCATGAATGTGTGAGTAATTGTGTGTATATATGTGTGTATGTTTTTGTGTGTGTATGTGTAGGTGTCTATATGTATGCGTGTGTGTATGTGTATAAGTGTTTGTGTATGTGTGTGTAGGTGTGTGTATGTGTTTGTGTATGTGTGTGTATGTGTTTGTGTGTGTGTTAGTGTATGTGTGTGTGCGTGTGTGTGTAGTTGTGTATGTATGCGCGTGTGTGTAGGACATGGATGCAAGCTGGAGACGGCTTTCGCTATAGGAGCAGCATCGTTAGGACCCGGTCGACGGTGATGCTGCAGAGGGTGGCGGTGGGAAAATAAAATGATAGGACATCAAAACAGTCAAGTGAGAACAATAAGCAATCGTGATTGCTCAAAAAAAAAAAAAAAAAGAAAAGAAAAAAAAAAAGGGCGGGTTTTTTCGTGCTGGTCCCGGTTTGGCGAACCCTGGCTTTGATATGCTAATGCGTTTTTGTAGAAAGAAAATATTTTTAAATATCAAAGTTAACGCCACTCTAAATATCTCTCTAAACTCTAATTGATGAATAATTATTCAAAGCTTTATGCCTCTCAAAACATAACAGAGTACTGAATAGATTTCTATATTGAAGGAGAGAATATTCCCATTTAAATTCAGAAACTGAAATCATTTCCAGTAAAATCTAAAATGCGAAACCATTACAAAAGGCATAGAATTTAATATCTAAAACAAATACAGTCTCTCTAACCTATTTTTTTAAAAATAATTTAAAAGACAAATAGTTCAAGAAGTAAAAGGGTGTTGGGAGAAGAATCGAGTAATTATGGTCAAGTCGCTACTTTTCGGAACTAAAAAGTTAACCTTAGTTATTGCTTACAATTTCTAAATATTACGCACATCTAAATAATATGTACTATAGACATACCAAAATAGAATTCACGGCTCCATAAAAAAAGGAAAATGCTAATCCATGCATCAATTTAAAGTCACTTGTTTTCAGTGTAAAAGATTGCGCTGTTGAATAACATGTTTAGACACAAAAAGTTAGTAATTTTTCCATTTAGATTCTCAGCGAGACGAATTGTTTCCATAAGCAGTGTAATTTCACCGCCGCCATTAGATATAATGAAAAATTCCGTTTTACTTCTTTAGTTTTGAGTTTTCCCCCCCTTGATTTGGAACATTTTTGATCGGTAGAGCTCGGCGCCTTTTTAGCTCTGGCGCCGTTGTGCATCGCACGACCTTGCACATAGGGACGGCGCGGCCCTGGTCATGGGAAACAAGGGGCGGACTGGCCTGCTGTCCTCTGTGTGCCTACGTTTTTTTTTTTTTTTTTTTTGGCTCCCTCAAACCTGTACGACTTCGTTTACTTTATTTATTTATTTTTGGCGACTTTGAACCTGTGCACCTTAGTTTTTTCACTCCTTCAAACCTGTGCACTTTCGTTTATTTTTGTACCTTTAAAAACCTTTGCGCCCTTGAACCTCAATTCTTTCGTGCCCTTTGTTGGTAGTTAAGGTTGGTGCCCGCTTGGTGGACCCAGTCCGCCCCCGCCTGCTTGTCGATCTTTGTGATTTATAATCCTCGCCAACGAGATTGTCCTCTCTCTTCTCGTCTTTCTATGTCAGCGCCAGTGATAATGGTCCGCATGCCTGTCGGTATCCAGTATTTCTTGCTCGTGCCTCAACTAGAAAAATTTCCTGAGATAAAATTGAAGAGTAAAAAAAATAAAAAAGATAATTAATTTGAATTCTGAAATTTTGGATTCAAATTATGTTTTTCGCAATCACGAGTTGCGACGGGGCCCTACTCATTGGGGGCTATTGTTTCTAGAAATAGCTCCTGTGCCCCCAAGCCTACCCCTCCTCCTGGACGGTTACGTGTGTATATTTGTGTGTGTGTGCAGGCGTGTGTGTATGTGTAGGCGCGCGTGCGTGCATGTGTAGGCTTGTATGTGTGCGTAGACCTGTGTGTATTATGCACGTAGGCGTCTGTGTATGTGTGTAAAGGCTTGTGTGCATGAGCGTGCGTGTGTGTGTGTGTGTGTGTGTGTGTGTGTGTGTGTGTGTGTGTGTGTGTGTGTGTGTGTGTAGGACATGGACGCCATCGACCAAGAGAAACAGATTCCAGGAGGCAGTGCTCGGAGTCGCGCCTGCAGTGGGCGGTGGTGCTGGTGTCCCTGGTCCAAGCTGAAAAAGGAACCACAACATCAGGGACGGTCAAATAAAAGCAATAAGCAATCGTGATTGCTCAAAAAACATTTTGATGTTGATGTAGTGCTACATCCCTAGCAAAGCGCCGTCTTAATTAAAAAAAAAAAGCCTTTTCGATGTTAATGTAGTGTTACAGAATTTGCCGCTCCTAGCAAAGTGCCGCCCGGGGCCAGTGTCCCCTTTGCCCCCCCCCCCCTACGCTACGCCATTGCCAGAGTACCAGAGTTCACAAAAAGTGATTGATTGTACGTATTACTATAGGTTCAACTTGATTGCCAATTAAAGGTCCTTATGTCATTGGTATCTTTCGCAATTGCGACATTTAGGACACCATATATCATTTTCTGAAACAACAAAACTTGTGCATTATTGAATTTGATTAAATGATTTTTTAATAATAAATTTAAATAATCTGAGAAAACAGTTGCTCACTGTTTGATAAAGTAACTTTAACTCTTGGTAATTCAGTACAATTAATGTTTTAGTACTGTTCAAATGAAAAAAATTAAAACAACCAACAAAACGCCACTGCTGGCCAGAAAAAGAAAAAAAAAAGATTTTAGAAACTTATTACAATCAGTACAAAACAAAAATCTCGCTCCCCCTTTCCAAAGAGTAAAAAACAATTCAATTAAAAACTGCATGAAATGGGGAACAAAATGAAACCATCGCAATAATAGAAGGAAAAAAAATAGAAAGGAATTTTTGAACTCTTATCAATACAAATGAGATAAAAGTGCAAGAAATGAAATTACAGTACAACCTCGTTTATCTGGATTAATTGTGACCAAAGAAAATCCGGATGAACGAAAATCCGGATAATAAACAAAATACTTTCAAATCAGCAAACTTATTATTTTTTTTACAGCTAAAAAAAAAAAATGCTTTTGTAACAAAACTACATAGAACCGTTTTTACGTAACACTTTATCATTTATAGTTTAGCTGTAATGGTGTCGTACTAAAGCTCCAAGCACGCCATGTTGTTTGTTATTATTATTATTTTTTTTTATTTTTTTATATAGGTTAGTACTATACTTTGTTGCGCGTTTTATGCAGGAGTTGAATGTTTAATCAAAACAAAACCCGAATATTTGGCGCATTTATAATTCCGTTCTTGCAACCGTAATTAAAAGTTATTTAAGTAAATATATATATATATATATATATATATATATATATATATATATATATATATATATATATATATATATATATATATATATATATATATATATATATATATATATATATATATATATATATATATATATATATATATATATATATATATATAATATATATATATATATATATTGTTGCAAATTCTGTAAATAATAGTTATTTTTGTGATTAATTTGTCGTAATCTAGCTAAATTTGGCGTTTATTAAATTATCTGTCATCTAAAATTATTGTAGTAACGTAACCTATAAATAGTTCCCTGTAATGAATATACAGCCCCTATACATTCGACTGAAGTATACGGTCCTCTATTTTTCATTGATAAAATTTGTGAATGGAAAAGATATAAAATAACGGTCTACGATTTTTGAGAAGCATTTGGAATCTTGTGGAATATTTGAGAGTTCTCTTTCGGTGTGTATAAAAAGCCGTTACGCATGATAAAGGGAGAGTTTCGATTGAGAATTTGTACTGAGAGTGTATTAGCTCTGTTTATTGCGAGGCATTTCGCTGTGTTGTTTTTCGCATTTGGAAGTAAATACGTGTCTAACCGTTGAGTTTACGGTGTTGTGTGATATTTGCTTAATTGCTGATGATTAATTTAGCAGTTGTTGACGATCTTTCCTGTACATAGTGTAAATAAATTTCCTGTGTTTTTAATCAAGAATTGTGTCGTCCTTTCAAGAAAGTTGGAAGTCGCACCGGATCCGTTACAATATTTACCTTTATAAACTTGATCCGGAAAAACCGGTGATTCGGATAAACGGAATCCGGATAAAACGAGGTTCTGCTGTATTATACAAATCCAATCTTCACATTGAATGAGTTGGACAAAACAATGACCTTAGACAAAATGCGTGACTTTATGGCACTATGCTCTTTATTTTTTTAAAAATATATTTTTATAGAATATTTTTACAGAATTTTTTTTTATAGGTCAATGGACATAGTACGAACTCTTTTTTTTTTTTAATTCCAAGTTCACTGAACAATAAGCTTTTTGAACAATCAAATGAACTAGATCCAATGATTCAAAATAGTCGCATGATTGATACTTCATTGAATTGTTACTTGCAACTTAAATTTAAAAATGAAAATTTATTTTGAAGGGTGTGTTATTAGAAGTTACTAGCAGTACCCGCACAGCGATGCCCGTGCAAAGAATTTAAAGGAAGTCCGTTGAATACCCCCCCTCCCGCCCTGTTTTTACGCCGAATTCGCCGCCTACGGTGGCTGTTTAAATAAATTTGGTAGCGGTATGAATTAATCGAAACCTGCTTTTTTTCGTATTTTCCATACCTATTTTCAGTTGCGTTTTGTGTGTAATTCTCCTTTTTACGCCAAAATTGCCGCCATCTACCTATACGATCCATCTCTATCTTTTTTCCCGTCTCTATTTATTTTAACCTCCCCGCCCATTTCCTAATCTGACAAAGATCATTCAAAAATCTGAGCTTTATTCATGTAATTAAATAGCGCAAAAAAAAAAAAAAAAAAAGAGAGAGAGAGAGAGAGAGAGAGAGCTTTCTTCTTGTTGCCCGTAGTGTGCAAAAACCAAAAAGTAGCGTTTGGAGAAAAAGAAAAAAAAAAAAAAAAAACTTTCACTATTTTAATTAAGTGCGCACAAATATGTAACGTAAAACAGATACAGCGAAACGTCCAGCGGGGGAGGGGGGGGGGGGGGGGAGGGTTGAAAAAAGAAAGAAATGAAATTCCTAAAAAAAGTAAAGAAAAAAGCAAGTGATGATATTATTCTAACCAGGTTGTGACGTCAGTAGTATAACTCTAAAAGTCAAGTCCAATAATAATTTAAGACATTATTTTTACATATTTTACCGCCTTTATATCAGCTTTTTCCCCTGCATAAATGCTTTACTCCTAAAGTAAAAGTTTCTAACGTATGATTCAATTTCAATTAATTTATATTAATTTTTTTTATCTACTATAAAATGCTTAAAAAAATTTAAAAGTTACTGCAGTCAGCAAAACTTGATAATAAGAAAAAGAAAATTGCTAAAGTATTATTTTAGTTATAAAAAATTCAACTGGCCAGCTCAAAAAATTTTTAAGCGTAGAAAAAAGAAAGAAAGAAAATAAACATTGTTATTTGTAACTTTCAATCCCCCCCCCCCCAATTATGTACCCGATTGCGACAACCACTCCACATCCTCGCATCTCGGCTTCGATAAGATTTCCCTTCGATAAGTTGCATTGGTCTGGAGTTTTAAATTGTACAACGAACTATTAGAACATTTATTTGAGCTCATCAGTTACTAAATCTTAATTGAGTGGGGCCATGATTAGTGGAAAGTTATCAAATTTTGTTTTGTTTATTTTATTAATGTTAGTATGAAGTACAATGAATCTGATAATTGTCCAAAATACTTACACAAAATAAATAAATTAATAACTAAATTAAAATTAAAAAAAAAATAAATAAAGAATAATAATAAATGAAAAAAGGAAATAAAGAAAAAAAAGAAAGAAAAAGAAAAGAATTAAAAAAAAAAACAACTTTGTCAGCCTTTTTTTTTTGTGAAAAAATATTTTAGAACAAAAACGAAACTGACCAATTTCCAAGTTCTTTCTTTTCTTTCTAAATTTATTTTATTCTTTTGAATATTTAAAAGCAAATAATACAAAACAAGATACGCTCAAATAAAAAAAGAAGAAAAAACCCTGATGCAGTATGATAACAAGCTATAAATTTATCCTCTTTTAGAAAAAATTTTTGTTGAAAAATAGAAAACAATTCGCCAGCTTGTTACGTAATCAATGTTTTATGAATGATGAAATGGAAAAGTTAGCTACCTAAAACTCAGTCTAAATGAGTATCAATAACCGAAAAGTTAAAAAATGTTACGTGAAATGAAATATTAAATTTGAAATAAGCGCAACTAATATCTTTTTCATTAAAAAGATTTTCGATAAGCTGCAAGCGCAATGCGTCAACAGCATAAAAAGCAGGGAGCACGCAGAACTGAGAAGTCTGAGCTCGGACAAAGAACGCGTGAGTGCCAAAATTGGCCACTTATCGCTCGTGGAAGGAGGAGAAAAATTAGCTCTAGGCAAATTAAAAAATAAATAAATAAATAGATTTTCTTTTGAACATTACTTTTGAAAATCCGTTGGAAGGCATCAAAGACCTTGTCTGAATGACGAAAGGAACAAATCAATGACATGTTGCGTTTAAAACGAGGGTTTTCCATGAGCAATTTAAAAGAGCGTAAATTGTTTCAATTCTTTATTTGGATTCGGAAACTGTTTCGGCGTTTTGATATGAAATAAAAACATTGATCACTCTCACACAAAAATACCCCAAAACAATCAAAATTACTTTAAAAATGCTTCAAAACTTCGATTTAAACAGTTAAAAGCATCGCTCTTTTAGTATTGCTCATTTTCGTGCTCTCTTTTGGAAAGTGGTAAAGGTAGTCACGCATGCGCAAAAGGTCACATGGAAGGAGTGAGGATTGAATTGTAGGGCTGGCGCTTCTACAATAATTTTTTTCCCACGGCACTTGGGGGCATTATTTGTTCATTGTTTTTATTCGGCTAAAAATACATTCATCCCAATAACTTTTTACATTTTTAATCGGAACGGTAACAGAAGAGTTGATTCTTTAGATTTTTGTCGGAGCTTCTTGAAGATGACTTCTATTTCACCACAATTGAATAAAAAGCACAAGCTGCCTCAAGACTTTAAATAAAATATTTCTGTATTTACTGCACTTAAAATACGCAACATACAACAAGTAAATATCAAATTTTCTAAAAGATAAGTTTGAGGCTAAAAATCTTGCTCCTCTAATAGAACTCTATTATAAATAAAATTTAGCTAAAAAAATTAATTACGCCTAATCGCCGACACCTTTTTATATTTTTTTTCCTATTTCTGCTCCAAAAGCAATCTAATCAGCTTTCAAATATATGAAAACTCTACGAAATAAGTTTTGCGATGATTAAAATGTTAAAGAATATCAAATACACATTAAAGGGGATGATTGCTTTTTATAAACAAGGAGACACTTTTAACGACGAGCAAAACAAAGTTTTTCAAATTTATAAAACCTGCATTTGTACTTCCCAAACAACAAATCCGATGATTATATCTAAGAAATAATAAAGAACTGGTGCTTTTTCTTTCCGAATATATGAAAATACAGCAAATAAATTTTCAAAATAAGAGGGGCTATATTCTTTCTCGTAAGTATCGACCGATAACTTGATCTGTGTATCATTGCGCCGCGGGTCGCGCCTCCAATTGCGGCGTTTGAGCATGCTGTTCCCAAGAAAACTGCTAATAAAAAGCGATCGATTGGGAAACTTTTAAAAAATGTCCCAGCCTTTGTTCGATCTGAAGGGCGAAATTTGTTTCATCTGTTTTTTTTTTTAATATGGGTATCAAATTTACTGGTATCCTATTTATTTGAACTTTTCATTAATGAAAAAGGCTTTTGAAGCAGGAACGTTTTCGTGTTGGTATCGACACGGCAACAAATGCATTTCTCCTGCCCTTAGATGTTTATTCTTATTTACTTAGTCAGCGGCGTACTAAAGAAAATTAAAACTGGTAATTTTTTTCATTTTTCAATCAGTATTATTTATTTATATGGCTTTACATATCAGTAGAGTATTTCCTTTAACTTCAAACTTAAATTGTTGCCCCATTTGCTTACAGTAAGAAGATGACTGCAAAAAACCTTCAATTATGCGCATTATATACATTTTCATATCCATAGTGTTTCATGTTTTCAAGTGAAAATGTAAAAAATAAATTAATAGTGCAAGGTCCTGCAAGGCAGGAATATTAGCCATTGAATTTTGCCTAATGTTAGTGAAGTTTCACACACATACACATATGCCATGGAGCTATAAAATTAATGAGCCAAACCCAGAGTTTTGCATGAATGTGATCAGCATGAGTTGGAAAACATCTGTCGCATTAAACATTATTACTATTATTCGTATAATCTAAACTCATCAATCTTTTTTTTATTCTTAGCAATTTCTTGAATAATGATGAATTTTGTTCTTAGAATTCATTCCAAAGTTAAAGAAAAGTTTTAAGATAAAAATTTTGGTATTAAAGTTCAAGTTTACTTTGTCAAATTGTTTAAAAAATCTTTTCGTGCTCATCAAAACTGGCTTAAAGCAAAATAAATTATGTTTGGCAGTTGTTTTAAAACTAATTTCTTATCAATGAAAAAAAAAAAAGATGAAATTCGTATTTTGATTATTTATTATAATTAAATTCTCGTCTGTCTCAATTTTATCCTCAGCAATTTCTTGAATAATGATGAAATTTCACTCTGGGAATTCACCCTAAAGTTAAAGAAAAGTAATAAGATAAGAAATTAGCATGTAAGTTCAAGTACCTTGTCGAATAGGGCTAAAATTTACCTTTGTCCTAAGCAATAAATAGTTCAATGCTATTAAAAAAAAACCCCTCAATTGTTTAAAATTGATTTCTTATCAATAAAAAAAGCATAGTTTATTTTTTCAATGGTATAGTATTAATGTACAAAACAATAAAATTAACATTTATTCTAATGTGTATATATAATGAAGTATGCATTACTTCATTTTACAAGTAATGATAGTTTTATACCAATTAACAATGCAATAAAACAAATTTGTTGCCTGATGTTGCATGTATATACAACCCACCAAATAACAAAAAATGACAACTAAATTTCAAATGCCTCTAAAACAAATAGAGCAAAGAAACTAATAATTATTAATGAAAATATTCATTCTAAGAGCAAGAGCTCTGCCCCCCAAAATGAGAAAAAGAGAAAAATACTTCCCCCTCAGAAAAATTTCGATGCTGCAGTCTGCGCCATGAACCCCCCCCCCCCCCAGGTGGGCACCCCTGAATAATTTGGGTACTATATAATAGTAACCTAAATTTTGAATAATGATTTTGAACCTATACTTCTAACTATTTAGGCAAAAAGAGATAACTTTTGGGAAGTTTAGAAATTCAAACTGCTGTAAAAAATTTGTCTTGATACCATTTTCAATTTTATCTTGACAGGTAAAATTTTTGTAGGAGGAAAATCTGAAAAAAAAAAAGAAAAATAAGATGAATTTAAACCATGGAACTATTACGCAATTGAAAGTATCGACGAAATGCAATGAGCCTTGAAAATTAAACTCTTCGCATTGCATGAATTCAAAGTCTTTTGACAGATAGGACGACTTTTTTTTTTAAATCCTATTTTTTAATTCAGAGAATAATTTTAAAACGGTCATCTTTTGCGAAAAATAAACCATTTTCCGCGGGAGTGTTCATCACAAGAAGAGCTAGGGTGCGCGAACTGCCTGCGCAAAGTACCTCGAAAGCGCAGTTCTGCGATGAGTTATGGTGGTGGAAAATTTAGATTAATTTATAACGAGATTTTCTTATCCTTTTATAGCGGAAATAAGACGTAAGTTAATTTTCCGATTTTTGTAGCTTTACTAATAAGTAATTTTGCAAAATCTACTTATTTTTTCCAGTTCTAATTCTTAAGTTTGAAATTCAATTGCGCTAAAGAGCGTTCTTTTTTTCTTTCTTTCTTTTACTTGTTTACAGATTTGTACGTTTCGTCTAGCACAATGTCATGCGAATTGCGATGGTAATTTTATTATTTTTTTGACCGGAGCAACAAGGTAGCATTCACAGTGGTTAAATTATTTTAAAAAACTGAAAAAACCGTTTTATATTTCGAATAATATCTTTTTCTTGAAGTGAACAAAATCCCTTAGTATACCATATGAAACTGCTTAGCGGACTAATCGCTTTTTCCACTACAGTGAGGTCATATCTATTCTCAATCTTAAAAAATTAATTGAAACTTTCTTTTCTTTTATTCAATTTTTAAAAGTGTTTACACCTTTATGAAATTTCCATAAGACTTCAATTAGTCACCTTTTATACATTTCATTGGTCATGTAATTCAACAAAAATATTTCAGTGATATCCATTTGCATTTAAACTAAAAACTGTATAGTTCAAATTGATGTTAAATTTGTAACGAAAAAGTTTAGAGTTTTATTTCATGCTTGAAGCAATAATATTATTTTTCATCTTAATGTTTATATACACTTTTACATTTTTACTTTCTTCTATATCTAATTTGAGAAATGTGAAAAAGAGGGCAGAATGCATAAAATGTTGCATTTGCATAAAAGGAGGCAAGGCGCAGTGCCATCCTTAAAATGTCTGGGGGAAACTCTAGATGGCATAATGTCACTTCGACGGATTTGACCTTACAATCAGAGTGGAAAAAAATGGGGAATGGTATACCCAGAAAATTCAAACTTTTAGTTTGTAGCTAGTCGCCAGTTGACCCTTTTAAGCTAGTTTATAAAATTATTAGTAGCTTTTTTATCCTATTCTCCTGAATGGAAACTAAAAAGTGATCCTATGGCCAGGGATGCAGAAAATAGTTTTACTGCCAACATTTCCCCTAATCCATATGAAAATTTTACAATACATTTGCGGCTTTAAGTAAAAGTTGATTCTGCAGTATGCTTGGTATAGAGAATTTTGGAATTTATAAGTTGTATCTTAAAAAATTTATCGACTGAATTTATAGCCTACTTGTTGTTGAACTTGTCATCTAAGCCGTAAGTTTTAATCTTAATCTTACATCTAATATTTTTTATGGAAGAAAGTTATTAGTCAACAAATAGTCCATGAAAAATATAAAGAATGCTGATGCAAAAAAAAGTGCATTCAAAAAACACATGCAAGAAAACACAAAAATTAAAAAAAAAATGTTATCATTAAAAATGTTTTAGAATGATATTATTAATTTGGCTACAAAATAAACTAATTAAAAGTACTGACATGACAGCCAAATTTTTCAGACACTAAAAATAATAGCAGAAATTTTTGAATTTGAGTAATTCATAGCAGTTTTTTATATTTGTATAATTTTGTCAAAGCATTAGAAGTTTCCAATAAATGTATTCGATCACTATTATATTCTTAACCGATTTCAAAATATTAAACTGAGCACTGATTAAAATTAATTTTAAATTCTGCGAGCAACTTGAATTCAGATGCAACTAAATCAAAATTTTAGAGTTGGTGTGACAAAATTACGATCAAACAAGTTTGCTACTACATATTATAAAACATTATAAATGTTGAAAATAATGATAACTGTAAAATAAGTGATGTTCAAGTAATATAATTACATTGTTAACAAAAGTGGGGGAGTCTTACAAAAACGGATGCAATCAGATTTTAAAATGCGTAAATCGGGAGGTGGGTGTTAAAAACAGTCATGATGAGTAAATTTCAAATGAATATTAGGGAGACTTTGAATAAATTTCACGACAAAAGTGCATGTAGAAGGGATTTCGTAAATTGAGCTGGTATAGGGCTATGGATGCAAATGCTCAGACAAACGGAAATTTTGGGGAAAATAACCACTTTTTTTTTTTCTTGAAAGGGATTTATTTTGATTTGGGAATAACTGCAAATTGTAAAATTTCTGGTACTATGTTTTAAAAAATTTATAATATTTACATTCTATTGCTTTTTATTTTGATTAAAATTAAATATATTTATTTAAAATGTTCGGTTACCCACATGAAAACATCAACTGGATAATAGAGGCTGTAAGATAATTTCATTTCCCTCCACCAGACTTATTTGGTACTTTTCTCATCATCACTAAAAATGTATTATAACAGATTAAGAATACCAGTTTGTGGAAATGCTTAGGTACTAATTTAATGTATGCACCACACAAATATGTAACTGTATGTAACAAACTTTTTTAAAGAAAATTTCGGTTTAAAATCTCACAATTTGCAAAAAAAAAAAAAAAAATTGCATGTGCAAAAACGGACCATTATCATACAGGAGTACTAAAAACTGTACAGTTTAGTTTTTTGTTTATTTATAGCAATTTGTATTCATTCCGTGAAAAATATTTCTCTTTACTTTGCACTGTTAAAGAAAAGGATGGGGGGGGGGAGACAGTAACACAGTTGACTCTCGATACCTCGAAGACAAGTTGAACATTCCTTTATCTCGAAGTTTTTATTCGGTCCCAAACAGTGGCGGATTGGTTGAAAAAATCGGCCCTGGCATTAGATGTAGCGGCCCCATAGCTCTTATAGATATTAAATTTTACCTAACGATTGGGATATCATTTAAATATGAGGAAATTATTCTTAACAACTAAATATGTTTTATTTAAACGAAATTCTACAGATAGGAACACTTCTGTGCTTTAATGGTGAACAAATTGATACAGTATTAGCTAAATCTTATTTGGGGGAAATTTGTGATTGTAATTGTCCATTTAAGTATTTTTATAATGCCGGGAATTCGATTGAATCTACTTGATAACACTGCATGTTTAGTATGTCCTTTTCTGCAGTCACAACAAGTAACTTAATTGCCCTGTTTTATGATGTTCATGGGTGAAAGACTAGGGCCATCTTAGAACGTGACGGGTCCCTCGACACAAACACACATTACTGGGCCCTGTCATAAACATTCCCGTTTTTATACTGCCATAACCTGACGACCCCCAGACTCGATACGAGGTCAAAAACCTGGTGGGAGGGGTCGGGTACAAGTTTGGCAGCCCCTTATTTTTTTTTTTTTTTCAAACTCGTGTATCAATACAAAGAGAGAAAGTGGATTTAGCTTTCGGACTTCTGGGAGCCATTAAAGTATTAGCATATAAACTTAATGGAAAGATTAACATTGAGTTTGAAACAGGGGGGTCCAGGGGGCCTCTCCCCCGGAAAATTTTCGAAATTGTAGTCTTAAAAACTCAACTTTAGGCAATATTTGGTGATGTCAGGGGAGCGTAGGTTCAGGGTTTCTCCTGCTGCAATTATTCGGAAGTGGAAATCCAAAAACAGAATTTCAAATTATCTTCGAGTATATGCTATGAAGAGCGGTTCCGGGGGCTCTCCTCTGAAATTTAAAAAAAAAAAAAATTAGCTCTGAAAACGCAGTTTTAAAAGATCTTTGGTGATTTTAAGTCGAGATAGATTCCAAGGCCATCCACCAGAAAATTTTCCAATTGAAGTCTTAAAAGCCTTTTTTGGTAAAGACTAGGACACCGGCAGTTACTCGAAGTTAAGTTCCAAAAACGCAATTTCTGCTGACCTTCAGTGATGTTAGGAAAAGGAGTATGCAGGAGGCTCACCCGGGAAAATTTTCGAAATTGAAGCACTAAAAATGTGATTTAAAACGTTCTTCATTGATGATGCCGAGAGAGAGGCGGGGATGGGGCACTTTCCTAGAAAATTTTTGATACTGCTAATTTAAAAACCCAGTTTTAGACCATCTTTGGGAATGTTAAAAAATGGGAGAGGTTCGAGTGCTTTCCTCCAGCAACTTTCGAAACTGGAATTCCATGTTATGGCGGGAGTGGATTCTGCTGTTCTCTTAGGAAATTATTCAAAATTGAAGCCCAAAAATTTAAATTTTACGCGATCTTCGATGATACTAGGAGAGGGGGGTGGGGAGATTCTGGGGACCACCGGAATTCTTTCAACATTGTCACATTTCACATCCATCAACCTATTTTCTTTTTAAACTGAGGGGCCTGAAACCGTAAGTTTGTGCAGCGTACAGAATACTTTAATGTTTCGTCAAAAAATGTCTGAAATTCACATTTCGGCGGGCTTTGGGCTTTGATTTGATAATCTTAATAATGTAGAGTCTTTCATGCTCCTCAATGGTATTTTAAAATTGCATTTTCTAAAATAATTTTACGGAAAAAAATATTTTGTCAATTTTATTCGAATAGTTATAAACAGGGTCGACGAGAGCAAAAAGGGAAAAAAATGACATAGGTCAATATTTTTCACAGGCCCCCTTCTACATCTTTCGCCATTAGGATATTTTACACTCTTCACGAATTCAATTCCGAGCCGGGCCCCTATTCTCCAACTAAGCTGACATGACCTCACGTCGGCCTTTGTTGTAAGTTGCATTTTAGAGCAATTGTGAATTGTCATTTATAAATAAAAGTGTCAAAGAAATCAAAAGTATTTTAACTTTTTATGACCGCTAAGGTTTCCGTGTTTTTTTTTATTCATTTTTTATTACACCACTAAAAATGTATTGGCAGCCCCAGGGTCCGACTAACTAAAAGTAAGACTCTAGGCTCACATTAATTTGGAGGTCCCCTGAAGACTATGCAGTGTTTGAATTACATTTTTAAGGCACGAATGCACTTTTGGAGGCCTTATTGTCTAATCACACAACTATGTATAAATCACTTATGTTCATTTTTGAATCCCGTTTGGGCTCCCTTATAATCGTGAACAAGGAAATTCGTTACTGGCAGAATGATTAAAATTTCCCCTTTAAAGAAGTTTTTTTCCAATTAATAAGTCATAATTTATAATAATTATTTTTTTAAAAATACGTGTATTTTTTCATATCGTTGCAATGCTATGCATAATTCTTTGAAAAATGTGGAGCCCCATAGGAACATGGGGCCCCTTGCCTAGGCCTAGTCAGCCTGTTATGGTAATCAGGCCCTGGACAGTTCCATTTCAGAAATTCCCCCTCCCCCCTCTTGGTGACGGCCCTGCCTCCCACCACCCGCAAGCTTTAGCCCATTCGTAAAAAAAAGCTGAGGCTGTGTTTTACGCATTTGCGTTATTCTAAACACATGCGTGCAAAATTTACATTTTGCTGTTAGTAGACAGGCCCGAAATACTTTGCTGTTAGTTGATCGGCCCAATGCATGACCGGCCCACCGGGCAAATGCCCGGTTGCCCGCCGGCTGTATCCGCCACTGGTCCCAAACTAATTAAGTGTTTTCACGAGTGTTACGAGAGTTTCAGTTCCATTTCATGCCTAAAAGGACAGCCAAAATAAGAAAGAAAAAAAGTATTTCCTTTAACACATTGCTTTACTTATAAGTTTGTATTAGGAGGATAATTTATTTACAATAGTGCTCTTTAATGCACTATTGGAAATAAAGTGATTACATGAGAAGTAGCTGATTGGGTTACTTTTTCCCACGGCTGACGACCTAAAATTTCATTGCTGGTTAGCTTGTGAGAGACTTAAAGTTGTGGGAAAAGTAGCCTTTATTTTCTGGATGACTCAAATAATCTGCTTTTAGGACAAAAAGACATTTAAAAGAAATACTAACTGAAATCAAAAGAAACGAAATTGAGCCTTCGACATACAAACTTGATGGTATTTAAGATTGGATAAGAAATGTAAGCAGTCAAAAATAACTTCCTCTATCAAAAAATATCTTATTAAAATTTATGCTCTGTAAAGATATTTTTGAGTAGTTCTAATAATTAATTTTATCTGAACTATAAGTGTTACGGGTGATTTTCAAATGCATTGACACATTAAGTTTAATAAATAAAATTAATAGTTAAATTTTGTTGTTATAAACATTAAAACTTTATTAAGTATAAATTCCTTACAATTTACAGCATTCTAACCAGGTGATTATTTGTGAGTTAATTTGCTTAGATTTTAGAAATTCCAAAAAACTTCTTGGCAATTCACCGTTTTTCTCACGATTGTTACCTTTATAAACCATTCTCTAATTTTTTTTCTAAAAATGAATAATCTAATGAATCTTGATTAAACTATCTTTAATACCTGGTTTTAAGTCAATATGGTATAAATATTTATTTATTTAAGAAATTTTAAGTATTTTGTAAAACTGTTTCCTCATGAGTTTTACTTTGTTTCCTAAATAAATGGTAAAGTTTGATAAAAACATATTACTAGCTAACTAAAGTAATAAAAAAGGCTTATTAATCTACAATCATGAAAAAAAAAAAAAAAAGCACTGAATGCAATGAATTAAGTGTAAAACAATGCCTTACTTTATGCTTTTGCAATGCTAAAAAAATAATTTTATCAATATAAAAATAAAGTCAGGACACCAAACTGTCAATTGTTTTGAAAATCATCACCTATTATGTTCACTGTAATTATTTAACCTTGATTTCACAACCAAACCATGGAAAATAATAGCAGAATGTGTATGTATTTACTTCTATAGCATCTGCTTAAAAGGGTTGGACTAAAATCGCGAAAATGTTCACGTTTTCGAGTGTTTTTTTTCTTCCAAGAATTGTTCGGGAAATTTCGGAAGTTCTGCCTCGCGTTTAAGTTGACCCCCTAACTTTTAACCTCATTTTTTGTTTTTAATTTCTCGACTTATATGTGAGTATATACATTAAGTTAAATTTTAAAAATCCCATTTTTTAATAAAATTACAATTTTTGATTGTTTTACAGAGTTTGTACTTAAATGTATAAAACTGATAGATTAAAGAAATTTACTAATTGATTCATGAAAAAAAAATTGTATCAATTGCAAAGTTATTACAAATCCTTGGATTGATACAAGAAGGCACATTTCAGATGGTCCTTGTGATTGATTTCATTGTGTATCAGTTGTTCATATGACATGCATATATTTATTTTTTCTATTGAATATATATTTCTTTACTATATGTCCTAGAATTTCTATCTTTGCGCTGTTGAAACAACACTTTCTGAAATAAAATTTGCTCAATGAATACCCTGTAATTTCATTTTAGAATTCCTATGACTGTAAGTGCAATTCATTGGTCATAAATTAAAAGGGATAACATTAAAAGTGTTGAAAAAATTGAGAGTAGTAACATGTCCCTCAATCCAATGCGCTCTGCTTCCTACAATACTATCACTAATTTAAAGTATGCTTAACATCTGTCCTTTTATTCAGAAAATGAACTTGTACTGTGTTACCTTACAACATGTAATGAAGCACTTTTGATGTAACTTTAGAATTTATTTCATGGATGTTTTTTATGTAACGATATTATCTTTATATTTGTTACATAAGTGCTTTCAAGTTTTAGTTGGGCTCATTTGTAGCAAAGCTGCACATAGCGAATTTATGGCTAAAACATAATAACTTCGATTCCCTCTACATTTTTCTCGATTAACTTTTTATAACAAAATTTTTATTTGGTCCCTTAGACTTTGCTATAAATGGGTACGGCTATTGCATATATTATAGGAAATAAATTGATAATTGCTTATCTATGACTTACTTTGTTTTTTCACTCTAGGGCAATTTATAGCAAATCATTTTTTTTACCAAGGCAAAGAATCCTGAGTGTCAAGAAATATTAACTGTGAGTACTATTTATTTTGCTTTATGTTTTGCTTATGATTAAAGAAAGAAATCAGAAAGAGTTAGCTCATCGCTGTTGTTGAGATTTTTTGTACAGTAATTATTTTAACATCAATTGGGGTTTTATTTTTTACCTAGTGACATGTACTGTTATATTTAGGGTGTCGGGGAAATTTCTTAACACATTTTAAAAATTCATACAAAAGCTACAAATTGTTTTATTAATATGCAGTTTGAGCAATAATATTTCACAGGTTCAAGAATTTTTTACTACATCGTAAAAAATTGAAAAAGGAAAAAAAAAATAAATAATAATTATAGGCAATTGCTATATTGTCACAATAAGAAACACAAACGTCAGGTGAAGTGTTTTATCATCGTATCAAACATAAAGCAATAACTTTCACTACCTGAGTTCAATGTGAGCACCGTATATTGCTCAATCCAAATCAAAACGGTATTCAAGTACACCTCATTTCCACAAACAGTACACACATTGAACTTTGGTAATGAAAGGTATTGCTCTCTGTTTAATAAAATGATTAAACACCTCACATGAAGTTTGTTTTTCTTACTGTGACGATACTTCGATTTCCTATAATTACTCTTTTTCCTTTCTCATTTTTTTTTTACAATGTCATATAAAATTCTTATACCTCTGAAGTATTATGGTACAAACTGCATATTCATATGACGAATAGTTGCTTTTCTATGAATTTCAAAATGCGTCAAGGACTTTTCAGACGCCCATTATATTGAATATGAAGGGATTTATATTTATTCATCAATATTTATGTGCATTATCATACAAGTAAGATCAAAAGTGCCAGAGTAACAGAGACTACACCGTTTGAAAATTATAGATAATTAATTATGATCAGAAAATGTTAAATCAGCTAAATTTTAAAGAAGAAGTGTTATCAAGCAAGAACCAAAAAGAAATGCCTGGTCGCAAATGCATTGCTTATGTGATGCATGCACACAAAACTAGAGACTGACATATGCAAAACAGGTACTAACATTTTTTTTTTTCAAAAAAGATTTTAAATGAAATTTTAGTTTTTAAGAAAGGTTTGAAGAAGTTGTTTAAATTTGTCTCATTTTAGATAAGCTAGCATTCGAATTCTGTCTCACAGCAACTATTTCTTTTAAACAATGAGTTTTGGGTTTTTGTATCATAAAATAAGTTATCTGTATAGCTCTCAACCAATAGCATCTTTTAGCCAGTGGCGATTGTTCAAAGACAGCCATGGCTAATTTGTTTTTGCTCTGTGAGCCAATGACGAAACCTAAATAAATGTCACCAAAATCTATGTTCTTAAAAAAAAAATTGCACAATTTGTTCCTTAACAAAAAGTGTTTGAAAAAATAAAATTTCACTTCAAAATGCTTGAAAATTTTGCAAAGTCTAGTTTTAAGCCTTAAATTTTAAAATTTCTAGGGAGGTAAAGGGTAGGGGATATCAAAATGTGCCAAATTCAGCTCCTTGTTACGTTCTGTGCATCAAAAATGCAAAAATCATTGTTCCCGCATTTTTGTAGCATATTGCTTTAGATGAATTTTTGTGCCTCACATGTTTCATATCTTGCCATTTATTTGATCCCGAATTCAGTATTTTGGACGTTCTTTTCTTATTACTTGCTTTTTTCTTACTTCTACTGCATACTATCTATCTATTTAACATGACAAAAAAATGTTCATTAACTCAATTCTTTTTCATTTTCTATACTACTTGAGATTTGTTCTAGAATCCTTGAAAATAACTAAATGGATCTTTGAAACTCCTTGAAAAGTGCTTCAATTTCGTATTAAGTGTATAAACCAAACCATAAATTAAGCAATAAATAAATACCTTTGTGCCGAGGAATAACAGGAAATATCCTACGTTGTTTAGCACAAATAAACAGATTACAGAATACACGTGTTTTGAGGTTTCAAGGAACCCCTCTTTCAATTCAAAGGTGTGATCTTCTAGATGTAAAGACACCGAGTAAAAGCAATGAAAAAGGACAGCAGACAGCTTAAATATTAAAATAAGCAATTAACAAAAGCAAAACAAGACAAAATGGAACTCTAAGTCAAAATTTATTACATGATTCCCTCCCAGAAAAAACCATTAAAAATAAATTTCAGTAAAAAGACCCAGCCAGGACGTGATTCTGGTTATCTAGTTTCTAAACCATTATTTTAATATTTCTTTTAAAACATTTTATGCATTTGTTACGATTGACCATTTTGCGTTTTATTAGCGTTAGGTTTGTCGATGGGTTTGGGAGGATGATTAAACATTCATAAAGTGAATTCAAAAGCCAATGTAAGCAAGTGACGATGCATTTTCATCAATGTCAACAAATTGTCAAATCACTAGCAATTTGTATCGGGATTGATCTTAATCTGCAAAAAAAAAAAAAAAAAGTTTTAACTTTTTAGAAGGTTTTGGTTTGCTTATTTTTTTTCTAACATTTGTGTAGTCCCAATTACCCCTTATAGGCCTCAAAATAAAACATTTTATAACTATTTTTCAAAATATTTCCCAGGGGAGAAACCTCTGGACTGCCTGCTATTGAGAGTATTCAATACTCCACTTAAAGGGGAGATCACTGCATTACTCTATTGCTCCCCCAAATCAATCAAAAAACAACGGGAGCATTACAAAAGGAGAAAAGAACATGTGTTTCTGTCACCACTTCCAAAATCTCCTAAATTTGTTTGAGCGACTCTCGAATTTTCGTACCTTTTCCCGAACCTCCTAATAAAATAAATACCTCATTAAAATCACAAAATTTCCTCAAAAAAAGATTTTTCAGTGATGAAAAATCCGAAAAAAAGACCCTGTGGTAAAATGGTCGTGATTATAAAGATGAAACCTTTTCATACACGTATGAAAATTGTATGTGTCCGATCATATCAAGTTTCAAATATGTTTATTCCATTTTCCTTCTTTTTAAAAGTTTATCTCCAAAAACACGCAGTAAAACGCTCTCAGAGTTTCTTTGAAGTTCCTTAACTTTTATCTTCTTTAAATAATGCTAAAAATAGTAACTTCAATTTCCGAATTTTGACTCCTATACAGGCTTGATTTAAGAAAGTCCTACTTGTATTAAAAATTTCTTTTACATTCAAACTTTCAATTGCTATATTTATTTAAGCAAAGTGTCCCTAATTTTTATCTTTCAATGCTGGCAGCTACGGTTTTGTATCGGCAAAAAAGACACAAATTGTTAAAAAATGGTATATTTTGCTTCCAACAAAGTTGTTCAGACTGCAAAAAGGGACTCCATACCTAAAATAGCTAACCACTGCCTTAAGTCTAAATCCCGCCCTGCCAATTCCATTTACAAAATTAAAATGAGAGATAAATATTTTTTGATTTTAGAATCAAAAGCCATAAAATGATTTAACAAGTTTGTGTGGATAAAAAATGCTACAGTGTGGGCTATGATAAGTTGAAGCTTGACCTTGACTATGTTTATTTACGTAGTGAAGTATCAAGGAACGTGTTATTACTGCATGAGAGGAGTTGGAATACTTTCTAAAAAAGCAGCCAAACTGAAATTGGTTTCAATCAACCTTCCTTATTACGGCAAAAGGGAATAAACATTACCAAAGTCAAGCTTTAACTTTTCACAGCCACATTAAGCATTGAATTGGAATCTGTAATTGTTATATCATAAATGAAAATTTAAAACTGAGCTTTTTTGTTTTCACTTTAATATAATGAATATGTTTTCCCTTTTTGGTTTAGCATCCAAAACAAACATACCACAAATTCTCGTTGTGCTCCATCATCTCCGAATGGGATGAAATTTTATAGAGGTGTAAAGATGTCTTTGAAACTAACTTATGCAAATGTACAGCTTCTTTGATCCGAATCCTGAGAATCTAAGATCTCCAAAAGTGGCGGATCAGCTTTGTGAGATGAATTGTCATGTTGTGGTCAAGGTTATAGAAAATTTTATTACACTGGAAGCATGAAATTTCGGGAGCTTAAAGTACATTAGGCTGTTGATTCGTTCTCAGGGCCGATCCTAGCAGGTGTGCAAGGTGTGCACTGCACAAGGGCGGCCAAAGCAAGGGAAGGCCGCTGGCCGCATCATATAGTTCTTATAATCAAACAAAATTCCTCAAGAATTTCTCACAAGATAACTTATAATAAATTGAATAAATATTCTGAATTTTAAATGTTCAATTATCAGAGTAAAGTGTCGATTTCCCGACAGCATAGCATAGTTTAAGAAAATAGAATGTTAGGGAACATTTTGTTGGTTCATTGTCCATAAATATCTACTCTTTATACACATGCTTCATTTGGTTGCTGGGGAAGGAGAAATGAGGGAAATGGCCCTCCTCCTGAAGCATGAAAGGGTGCCTTCTAAAAGGAGCTTCGAGGGCGGCCACTAATGTTTACCTCCCAAACTTTTATAGACCTAAACAATGAAGACATATTTTATTTATAAAAAAAAGTAGCTACTGTCTGACCACGGATTGTATGGGAAAACAAACATCCGTTTTACTGCCAGAAATAGACGAATCTTATTTTTTAGCGATGCCAGCTTTTGCAGAAGCAGTCTTAATTCAAATGAGTGGAATACCGGCATCAAATTTTTACTTTTCCCCCTCATTCAGATAGATTCGTCTTAACTGGACGTTTGAAAATTCCATACAATCCGTCGTTGTACAGTATACTGATTAGATACTCTCGCGAGCATTTCAAACAACAAATTCTGTGTTCAACAATCATGGATGCGTGGAGAGAAAGTGGAAAATTGCGACTCCCCTGGGAGTCAAACATATTTGAATGATGAACTAAAATTTTGTAATATTCCCCCTTTATACGGCAATTTTTTTCCAATTACGATCCCGAATGAACTGCCCGTTTTCTGATCAGGTAGGAGGTCAGGGCTCTTGCACCGGGAAACAAGTTTAAATGTAGCTCCAAAACGAAGATCCAAAAGGATGCCATGACCTTCTTGACGAGACTAAAGAAGGCTTTAAAATTGTGTTTCTAGGACTTAAATTTCGGAAAATTTCGCTGGTTGAACCACCGATCTTAAGGACCCAATTAAGTCTCTGATTCACCCCTTCCACGTTAACTTAATCAAACATAGCCTGAAAATGTTGAGTCTATAATCCAAAATGTATTTTCAGAGGACAGCTTTTCTTAAGGTCATCAAAAATTGCTTAATGACATTTTTCGTATTTCTTTTTCGAAATTTTAGCGATGGAGGGCTTCAAAATCCATTCCCAAACATTGCTACCAAAGGCATTCTCAATTAGCGTCTTTAGATTTAAGGGGTCAATCTTTATCCATTATAGATTATTAAAGTTCAAAGATTTTCATTTCCTTTTTATTCTTCATTACAGTGTAATCTTTCTAAAATGCTTTTATATTTGCATAATTAATTAAACTATAAAAATGAGTTTTACTAAATCCAGAGTGGAACTCTGCTGTACAGTAGAATTACTGAAAAAAAGGGCAATGAATTTGAAACTTAATTTGAGATTAGCGCTTGCGTTGGCGAGTGCTTAGAGCGCTAAACAGCCAAATAAGGATTTTTGAGTTGGCCGGTTTCTAGTACAAATACAAATACAAATGTGATGACCAGCAACAGGCTCTGGGCCCAGCTAGGCTAGTCCTAGTCAATTAATTAGTCCCCAATGAAGATCAATGGCCCTCTTAAAGCTATCCACTCCTTTGCTCATTACCGCCTCTTCTGGTAAGCTATTCCAAGTGCCCACGACCCTGCTAAAGTAGTAGTTTTTCCTGATTTCCAAGTTAGCCTGAGATATAAATAGCTTAAAACAATGACCCCTTGTCCTGCTTTCCCCGCAAAAATTTAATCCATTTACATCTTTCATTTTGATAAATTTAAATAACTGAATCATGTCCCCTCTGACTCTCCTTTGCTCCAGGCTATACATGTTAAGCCTATTAAGTCTGATATCATAATCTAAATCTGAGAGTCCCCTTACTAATTTAGTTACCCTTCTTTGAACCCTTTCCAATACAAAAATATCTTTCTTCAAATAAGGCGACCAAAACTGAACAGCATACTCCAAATGAGGTCTTACTAAACTCCTATATAAAGGCAGAAGAACTTTCTTAGATTTGTTAGAAATAGATCTATTGATGAACCCAAGCATTTTGTTGGCTTTGTTACTAGCAATACTGCACTGTTGACTAAACTTGAAGTCCTGATTTATAAAGATACCCAGATCCATAACATATTCTGCCTGATTTATGACTGAACCCTGTAAATGATATCTCGTACGCTTATTTCCATGACCTAAGTGTAGCACTTGACATTTCCCTACATTAACTGCTATACCCCATTTATCTGCCCACTTAGTAATATGATCTAAATCCTCTTGCAGCTGTTTTACTTGTTCTTCATTTTCGACAATCTCCATAACTTTTACATCGTCAGTAAAACAATTCATGCTTCCAGAAATATTTTCATTGATGTCATTCATAAATATAATAAACAAAAGAGGCCCTAAAACAGATCCCTGAGGAACCCCACTTAAAACATCACTCCAATTAGAATGATTTCCTCTCACAACTACTCTTTGCTTCCTACCGGTAAGCCAATTTCTAACCCAAAGTAAAGTTTTTCCTCCTATTCCAATGTCAACTAACTTGCTGAGAAGAGTAACATGCGGTACCTTGTCAAAAGCTTTTTGAAAATCAATATAAACAACATCCACACATTTTTTGTTATCTAAAGCTGAGGTAACCTTGTCGTAGAAATGCAATAAATTTTAAGGTAACCACTGATGAGGCCTTCTTGTAGGTAGTTATGGTGAGAGGCACCAGGCAATAGTGTTCAGAAGGGGTCAGGGGATCCATACCCCTTACTCAAGAAGAGAAAGTGTCTTGGGGAAAGCGAAGTTATTTTAACAAAAAGAAAAGCAAATAATGTTGGGGAAAAAAATCCCAATTCTTTCAGAAAGAAATCTTTTAAATTAAAATTTTTTAAACAGATGCATCCTATTGCTTAGCAGATCAAGTTCCCCTTTCTTTCTTTCACCCTCCTCCCCCATTTTTTTCTTCCGAGTCAGATAAGATCCTTCAAATTTTTCTCTCCTTAACTCTCATCCTCTGCAAGAAATTCAAGATAAGTTTTTGGCGTTATTCGAACATCATAACATTTCTGGAGTAGGATCCCCGACCCGAACTAATACCCTTTCACTAAGTTTGCTACCAAAAATAGTCCAAAATTGTGCCTTTAAGATTTCAATTTTAAAAAGTTTTGAGGAAGATCCCTAAAACCGCTCCTTACCTCTAAACGTCTCCAAAGATGACCTGAAATTGCATTTAACCTTTCACAGGAGGATTCAACTCTTCCATTTCTAAGGTTGTTGAATGTTGGGAAAACATCTGAATTGCTTTTGAAATGAAGCTTAATATAAAAAATTTCGAAAGTTACTATTGAGCATGTAATTACGTCCTACACCTCCTATGTCTTTCACTCCCCCCGCCCCCTTTTTATCCCTATTTCCTAGTCGGTCTAAAATTAAGAGTCTTCAAAATGATATACTTCACAAGCCCCCTCTGCCCACTAAAACCATTAAAGGGCTTCTTAAACCTCGTTTTCAGAGCTTCATGGGCGGATTTATGGGGGGGCAGAGGGGGGCAATGCCCCCCCTAGTTTTGGGAGGACTTTATGTAGTAACAACACATCTTCCAAATGTTTAAAAAAAATTATTTTTTCTTTTTTGAATCGTTCAGAGGGGCATGGGTGGATTTAGAGGGGGGCATAGGGGCATTGCCCCCCAGTTTTGGGAGAACTTTATATAGTAACAACACATCTTCCAAAATCTTAAAACAAAAAAATCATGTCTTTTTCTTTTTTGAATAGTTCAATGAAAATGAAGAGAAAAGCGAATGTCTTTTTCTGATGAGAGAAAAGGGGGGGGGGGGGGGGTGGAACGAACATTAAATAAAAATAGTACGGCTGTCGCTGGGGTACTGAAAATGTGTCAAATTCACTATTTTGAACTGAAAAACCTTTTGGGCAAGTATATGAATGAAAATATAGGCTAAAAGAGCTATACATTAAGCTGCAACACTTATAATAATTGACGATTATTTTAACAAATTAAAACCTAAAGCAAAGGGGGAAAAACTCCCCCCCCCCCCATTAGCCCTAACAGAACGATCTACTCGTTATGATTTGTGTCCACATTTCAAGCATGTTTATGCATAATATTTATGTTCTTAGTAGATTAATTAGCCGTTTGAGAAATTCTAAAAAACAAAAAAGTTTTTTCCTCTTAAAAAGAGAGAGAGGAAATAAATATTACCGCAAACTGAATAAATTTTAGTTATCTGAGTGTTCTGATTAAATGAATCTTTTTACTTAGAGGGAGAGTACAATTTTACTGAGTACAATTTTACTTACTTTATAAATACTGTTTAAAAAGTAAGGTAAGTCATACTCATCTAAGTCTAATTGATTCAGACCTTGTCATTATTGAAATCTAAATAATTGAGTCATCAAAAGTTTTGGAAAAAATTTACTGAAATTTTATAAAAGTCTATAAAAACCTAACAAAGATTGGTAAAATCGTAAAAATCTTTCAACCGTAAAAACTGACGAATTTTCGTAAAAATTACAAACAGGGCTGAATTTGCCTATAAGGTAAACAACCTATTGCTTAGGGCCCCTGCTTTGAAGTGGGTCCCTAACTCCCCCCCCCCCCAAAAAAAAAAATTTCATGATTTGTTCCTTAAAAAATGGAAATTGCTTGAAAAATTTAATTTCATTTTTAAGTGCTTGAAAACCTTGAACATTTGGAAAAGTGTGGCTACAAACCTTAAATTTTAAAATTTCGAACAAATGGTAGAGGGGAAGGAATGCCGAAATGTGTCAAACTCAGCTCCTTGCCACATCCTGTATCAAAAATGTAAAAATCATGGTTCTCACGTTTGTAACATTATTTGAAATAAATTTTTGTGACTCGCATGTTTCATATCTTGCTATTTATTCAATCCCAAATGCAAAATTTTGGAAATTCTTTTGGTGTTGCTTGCTTTTATCTTACTTCTTTTGCATATTGTCTATCTGTTTAGCATGGAAAAAAATACACGCTACTTCTATTTCTTTTCGCTTTCTGCCCCACTTGCAACTGAATAGAAGTTGTTGTAATGAGAAATCTATAGTTTTTTTTTCTTTTAAATTTAAAATAGCTATTTCTCACAAAGTTAGAAGAGGACTGTAAAAATTTACACTCAAATATTAAAATATCAGAGACTGGAGAGTACAAATGAAGTGCGTTAAATAATTTTATTTATTCTACAGTCCTTGAAAATAATTAGATAAGTCTTTGAAAATCCTAAGCAAAGTAAGCTCCAATTACTTCTACTGCATATTGTTAATCTGTTTAGCCAAGAAAAAAAATAGACACTACCTCTATTCCTTTCCGTTTTCTGCACTACTTAAAATTAAAAAAAGGTGCTGTAATGAGAAATCTATAGTTTATTTTTTCTCTCAAGCTTAAAATGGCTGTTTCTTACAAAATTTGAACAATACTGTATAATCTGGTTATCAATTTCTATGTCTGTACAATTAACCTTTATAAGGCTTCAAAATGCAAAATTTTATATCCATTTTACAAAACCCCGGTTCCCTAAAATTGGAGCCCCGCGTCACTCTCTTGATACCAGCTCCCTCTTTTAAGGTCAATTCAAAAAGGACAGCATGAAAACATGCATAAATGAAAACGACACACAAAAAAGTAAAGCATGGACTTATGCATCACAGGAAACAGACAAAAACATGAGCATGGGGGGCAATAAAAATGTTGCTAAAAAAAAAACCCTGCCCCCCCAGGAACTCAGTCTTAAATCCGCCTATGCAGAGCTTCAATGTCGAAAAATTTCTAAGAGACAATTACCAATAACCTTGCCTTCTAAAAGCATCGAAAATCGTTTAAGATAGCTTTTATGGAGCTTCAATTTTGAAAAAGGGTCGAACCCTTAACGTTACCAGATACGGTCCACAGTCTCGCTTCTATGACTTCGATTACAAAAACATTTCGGACGAATTTCCGACTGCTCCCGTATGAAATCTGAAAATGAAAAAACTACAATTTCGAAAAATTTAATGTGGAGAGCGTTTTAATCCCTCCACCTAGTATCACTGAATCTCTCTTTGAAACTTCATTTTTTGCCTATAATGACGTTTTTAAGGTTGCAATTTCTAAAAATTTCTGCAGAAGGCCCCTCGAATTTTTCCTCTCGGTAGCATCACCAGAGACAGTCTAAAACTGTTCTTTGGACTTTTATTCCAAAAAATTTCTGGGAGAGAACCCCCCGAACCTCCCCACCCCCCCTTACTAAAAGCAAGAATTTTTTTAGAGGGCCCTCCTAAAGCTATGCGCCACTGACTAAGTGAAGGGTTGCCTTATTGAGTGGCGCCACTGACTAAGTGAAGGGTTGCCTTATTGAGTGGCAGTATGAAGTCCTTGGCCCACTTCAAAAAAAATGAAAACATCAGGGCACTTTCTCTCTCCTCCCTCAAAAGAAAATAAAATTACGAAAAAAAGGGGGAGGAAAACTAATCTTGCTTATATGGGCCCCCTCCAAAATAAAAACATATATACGCCACTGTATCAAATCATGTATTAGGAAGGAATTATTTATTATCTATTTATGCAGAATTGCATATACATTTAAATCAAATAAGCCATTTACAATATTAATTTGCTTTTGCTTTTGAAATGATTTATTTTAAATTAATAATAGGCCAGTGCTGATACCTTTGAAAATGGTAAAAAGTTAAAAAAAATTAGAACAGGATGAAACCCATCGGAAAGTAAGAAAATATAATAAAAATAATAGGAAAAATATTTTACAGGCGATCTGAATTTGGGAAGGGAGGGAGGAGGGACGGTTTAAGTGGGGAAAATGGTTTATCACGATTTCCGGCAAAAACTACCGAGTCCTTATCGAAAAAAGCTAAATGACAAAAGTTGTTTTTGATAAAAAGAACTACAAAATTTGTATTTGCAATTTTTTTTGTATAACCTCAAAATTTATGCGAAAAATTTAAAAAACCAATTTTTGGTTTTTTATTTTTGCCTTCCATAAAAAAAAAGATTTTTTTCACGGAACTTAGTGAAAAGTTACCTTTTTATGTCTCAAATACGCTGCATTTTTTAATTTAAAATATTTATTTTCTGTTCTATTTTTGATTTATTTAAAAAAAAAGAATTGTAATTTTCAATCAAAAATCTCACGTAAAAATATCTGATTTTTTAAAAAATTCTGAGCGTGTTTTTTCATTGTTATCTCTACTTTCTGATGGTATAAAAATATATACAACAGTATAGAAAAAATTCGCAGAAAAAGAAAAAACACGAAAAAGATTGAATTTGAAAAAAAAAATCATTATTACGTAAAATTTTAAGCTATATATTAAAATTTAGGCTTTAATTACTCAAAAAATGTAAGTTTCCATGTTAAATTGCTAAATTGAAACATTGAAAATCTGTGGAACATAGAGATTGCAAAAAATATGTAAAAATAGTTAATAAAAGTCGACATACAAGCAGTATGATAATGCGCTTTTACTGCAACTAAATCAGGCACATTTCTCAAACTAACTAATAATGTTTTTATCAAAATCATTCTGTGTGTTTTGTTTTTGAATATGCTGTAATTTGTTTTGTGTTATCTCTTGTATTGTTATTTTGAACCTATTGTATTTTTCTTTCGAAATATTTAAAAAAAACATGAGATTGGAAATAAAATGTGAGAGCGTCTTCCTTTAATTTTTTTCCTTCCTTTGATTTTCTCTGTCTTGAAGTGCGAAACATAGCTATTGCAGTCTTATCATTATATTGACTTTGACAATGTCGATGAATTAAAGCTGATGTTAAATTCTCAAATTTTTTGTGTTTATTTTCTACTCTTCTCTTCATGGTAACGTCAGAGCATTAGTCAATCAGTGATATTCGCTATTCTATATGTGAGGATAACTTTTTACTTGATTGGTCTATAGAACATTGTAGCCTTCAGAAAATATTTCATACAGAAGAGGGAAATGGTCTAGAAAGGTCTGAGCCTTATTACCTGCTGATTATTTCGCAGCAGATGCTAAGATCGTTCGAACAATGAACAACATCATTTATAAACATGCATGTGCAGGTTAAGTTACTTAAAGTAAATAGTGACGAACTTACTCATTTAAAATAACTTTTGAAATCTACATAGTAAGGTAAATATACTATGTATATCTTAATTTGAATCAATCAGCTATAAAATAAAAATATTATTTTCTTTCATAAATAGTATGCTTAACTTAACATAACCTAAAAAAAATTGAATAATACAGAAAAATGGTCATTTTTTAATCAAAAATTTCTTTCATACTTTTATTTTTAATACACCCTAACATTGAATATGTGAAGCTGTTCAAATTAACAATACAAGAGATAATACACTACAAATTACAGCATATTCAAAAACAAAACACACGGAAAGATTTCAATAAAAACATTAAAGCTTGTTTGAGAAATGTGCCTGTTTTAGTTTTAGTAAAAACGCATTATAATACTGCAACTTTTTATAAATATTTTCGTGTGTGTTTTGCAATCTCGATGTTCCACAGATTTTCAATTTTTTAATTTAGCAATTTACAGGCAGACTTAGATAAAATGAAAAGCTTTCTGCGAACACAAATCCTAACTGGAAAATTTTCTGCAAATATTTATTTTGCCTAACTCACCCTTGAATAAAGAATTAAATTTACATTCAAATATGAAAGAGGTCCAAAAAAAAAAAAAAAAGTGCTTTAAATCATTTATTTTTTATTTTTTATTTTTACAATAACATATATAGTTTGTGCCTATTTTTCGCTAACTGAAGAAAACTGTTAAAACCATTATTTTTATCACACAATAGCTGTACTCGACGCGCGTTGCTACGCCAACAAAAAAATCCATCATTATACTGATTTTCATGACAATCGGTTGAACGGGGCAGAAGTGGCTACTCTGCAGTGCCACCTGGTGGCGAGTGGCTTCAGTGAGCCTACGATGCACCTTCTCCGTGGAAAAATACATATCTATAGCCATTTTCATAATAATCGGTCCAGGTATCCGTCCGTAGCACAAACGACTATCGACCGCCGCACTCAGTCCCGCGGGGGGGCCGCTACGCGGACCCCCCGTGAGATGGAACCTAAGGCCCTCGGCTAAAAGGTGGGGTGCGTGCGGAGAAAAGTGAAGCCGTGACTCTACTCAAATTTCGTTCTCACGCAGTTTGCAAGCTCAATCCATCGCTAAAAATATCAAATAGAAAAAGTTTGAAATCCCCCCGTTGCATGAAAAGCCATAAAACAATAAAGAAAGAATTTATTTGTTCAAACTCAAGAAAAATGGCAACTTCTTATCAATGAGATCTTTCACGCGAATTCATTTCTGCATTTTATTCGTATTTATTCCAATGGGTTGTGACTTAAATTGGAATAAAAAAGGAACTATTTTTTTTCGAACTGGTCTATAAACATTCCCAGTACCAAAAATAACAAACGGTGAAAGTTTCAACCAAATCTGCCGGCTAGTTTTTGAGTTCATGGATGACATACAGACAAACATTCATTTTTATAGATATAGATGTGCTTTAAAAGGCTTTTGGAGAAAGGCTTCGAAAGAAATAAACTGGGATTTTTTTTAAAAAATTCCCTTAAAAAAAATAACGTAGCAGTTTGAAAAAAACTTCTGCGGAGCTAAAAATTTTCTGCGAACGCCGTTCGCGCGTTCGTCTATATTATGCAAGATTGTTTACAGGGTTGACTTTTTGTTGGCAGAAACTAGTTTTTGCCGTGCCAGTGGAGGAACTGGTTATAACAGGTAAAAACCGGCAGGAACTGTCAAAAGCTGAAAAGTCTTTAATAACTCAATTAATTACTAAATGATATTTGTTTAAGTAAACTAAAAAATAAAACTTTTTTTAATCATTTAAAAAACTAAAATCGTATGCTAGTGCCCTTGATTTAGTTTGGAAAGGGAACTTTTCAATTGCAGATGCTCTAATGTTTGGATTAATCTAACAAAGGACGAAAAATCATATGGGTGCTTAAGAAAGAGGAGTGACATACAAATTTAAACAGGCATTACTGATTGTAATTTGCTTGCTTATATGCTTCATCTAAATTGCTTGTGATGGAAATTATCTGGTGCTTTAAGAAGAAAGTGCCAGAATTTGACTGGCGAATTTTTATGTAAATTTTGTAACTAATGTTTTGCTTTGCAAAACAAATTGGCCCCATCTTTCCAAACTTATTTTTCCGGCCAAATTTTACCACTATCCCAGTTACCACATGATGGACCAGTATAAAAAAATATACAATTGATGAAAGTTTCACGAACATTGCTTGTTCCTTGATGCATTGCCTGCTAGCTCTTCTGTTGCAAGAATATTCTAAAGTTTCTCATTTGTGCATATTAAATTGAGAAACTTTAGATTTTAAAAACCACCTTTTCTAAGAGGTAACTGCAGGGTCCAAACAATGAAACATTTGATTTTGAATTGTGCTAATGTTGTAATTAAATTGTGCTTTGATTAACAATTAATTATTTTTCCATGCATTTTCTATTGTATGTCAAAAATTAATTTTTTGTCATATTGTGAGTTTTTGCTAGTTTCTGCTGCAAATGTGACACAAAGTGGTTTTTGCCATGCCTGTTTTAACCGGTTTCTACCAGTGGTTTTAACCGCCTTGGCAGAAACTTGCCAACCCTGGCAATTTAACATGGAAACTTGCATTTTTTGAGTAATTAAAGCGTAAATTTTAATAAATAGCTTAAAATTTTACGTAATGATGATTTTTTTTTTTTCAAATTCGAGCTTTTTCGTTTTTTTTTTTATTTTCTGCGAAATTTTTCCATACTATTGTATATATCTTTTTATACATCAAATAGTAGAGATTCCAAAGAAAAAAAAACCCCAATAAAAAAAAATAGATATGTTGACGTGAGATTTCTTGGTTGAAAATATGCTTTTTTAATATTAAGTCGAAAATAGAAGAAAAAATAAATATTTTAAATCAAAAAAATTGCAGTGTATTTGAGACATAAAAAGGTAACTTTTCACTAAGTTTCCTGAAAATATTTTTTTATGGAAACCAAAAAGTTGGTTTTTGAATTTTTCGCATAAATTTAGAGGTTATGTAAAAAAAGCGCAAATACAAAAGTTGTAGTTATTTTTATTACCAACAACTTTGTCACTTACTTTTTTTCAATAGGACTTGTAGTTTTGCCAAAAATTGTGATAAACCGTTTTCCCCCCCTTAAACCCCTTTCCACACTCAGATTGCCCGTAAATTATTTTTCCTATTAAATGTTCTTACTTTTCCAATGGTTTTTATCCTATTCTAAATTTTTTGGTACCAAACATTATTACCACTGGTCTATAAGTGTACTTAATGTAGATAAACTTGTAGTGTGGAATGGAAATGCACTAGATTTCCCAAAATATTCAGAATTGCAGATACACGTAAATCAAGTAAGCCATTTGCAATATTAATTTGCTTTTGCTTTTGAAATGATTTATTTTAAATTAATAAGTGTACTTAATGTAGAGAGTGATAAACTTGTGGTGTTGATGGAAATGCATTAGATTTCCCAAAATAGATCAATATTTTATTTTTTAAGTTGGCGTAAAACTCATGTTAAAATTTTTTAAACAAATATTTACCAGTTGACTAGTATTCAAATTAAAGAAACGGGATGACAAATCAGTAATCCAGTATTATGTGATTATGTCAGATTTGGTTGTGACTTTGGATAAAATGTTTGCATGTTGAGAAGAGAGAGAGACATGTTGTTTTCTTCATAGACAATTTTTACCTGTCTTCTGAAGAAATCAAAAATATGAATTTCTGTAAAATGGTTGAAAGTGTTTAATTTTAAAACAAAATTATTACTGATCTAACTTTATTTTATTACTTTGTAAACGAAAGAAGAAAGTAAAAGTACACAAGGGCGCCAACTTTCAGAAATTATTGGGAGGAGAGGGGGGGGGGGCTAGATGAACGACAATGGTCCAGGGGGTGTAATCCCATGGAAACCCCCTCCCCTTCCAAAAAAAAGGGTCAGATTTGTGAACCTTGAAAATTCCAATTTACATATTTTCTGGTAGTTATGATTAATACAAACAAACAATGTGGCATGGCATTTTCAAAGTCAATCTAAGAATTGGTATTCAAATTTTGTGGTTCAATTAGATCATGTAACTTGTCTTAAATGAGATACATTTTTACAGTTCTATTTTGGGGGAAGCCGTGCAGTGCCGTAGCTTGGCATTGATATGAGGTAGGGCACTTGACTTGCATGGACGGGCACTCCCAGTGTGCCGACCTATAAAAAATACTCGATGGAGACGTACCGGGGGTCTAGCCCTGGGAAATTTTTTAAATTCGAGATGGAAAAAGTGAGTTTTACAGTTTTTTAAACATTTTAGAGAAATATATTATCAAGATTAGAACCTCGAAAACACTACTCTCTCTAATTTGAAACAATTTTTAGCTTTGAAAAACGAAGAAACACATGCACGGTATTTTCGTAAAAAGTTAATTTAATTTATAGCAATAATTTTGTTTTTAGACTTTTACAGAACAGTGAATATATATCTTTAAATAAATCTTTAACTAAGATTAAAAGAATAAAACATAAAATATTGCTGTCGCATTTTGATTAATAAGTTAAATAGCTAATTTAAACTTGCTTTGAATAAGACTCCGAGTTCATTAAATAAAAATAATATCCCAAAGTTAATTAGTTTAGTATAGTTAATAAAGTTAATACAGCATGCAAATATCTGGTTTTTATTGGGTCTTATACCCTAAAAATATTTAAGTACTTGAAAATAACTAAAACCGTGCTATAGTAATACAGTAATAAAATTGTGCTAATATTTTGAAATTTTAAATTTAAGATTCTGTATGTAATTAGTTCTCTATTTTACAGAGATTTTTAATATTGCTTTAAATACCATTATTAGGGCTGTCTTTAGAAAGGTGAAAATGTCAACTGCCTGACTAGATTACTGAATTTGAAGTCATTGACGACTGGTCGAATATCCAATTCGTCCAAAATATCTCGGTGGGCATAAAGAACAGCCAAGTTGTTCGCTCGCTTCTACCCCATTGTTGATTGGATAGATTTTACGCTCAGGTTCGCACACTGGAACAAATTCTAAGTGTGCTCGCAGCACCATAACACTATCATTACTCCACACCACTCGCTTTTGTTTAACCGGCTTTTTACCAAAATAGTTATTTGTTTTTACTTATTACTGAATGTATTTTGCAAGGTAACTATCTTCGAACAAAGAAAAATTTTAATACAGACATAATTTTGTGATTTTAGAAAGCATAATGTAACTAAGCATTTTCTTAAATTATTGGGGGGGGGGAGGACTCCGCCCCCAAAGCAAATTTTCGAAGGGGCTCGGGCCCTCTCAAGCCCTATGGAGTCGGCGCCACGGAAAGTATATTTTTCTTCTCTAAATTAAAGCCTTGAATAGGGCTGCCAAGAGACTAGATGGGCTCCTTGTCAATTTGGTCTCCAGTCCCCTCCCCCACACCCCTAAAGCTTGCCAAATTTATACTACGATTCTGAGCCGAGCCCCTAGTTTTCGATCAGGCTGACATGGTCTCCATTGGCCCTGACCTTGAAACATAAATTTTCTTAGTGCCTTCCCCTGTAAAATTACACATATGCAAGCAGCCCATGCCTTGTTGAGAAGAATGGAAAGGAAATAACAGCATTTTCAAAGACACCTATGTATCAATCATGGACTCAAAATCAATTACTGTACAGCTGGAATCTCTATTTGCCCCATGAAGTTAAAAAATGTAAAAATAAGTGGCCAATTCGAGCTCTTGCATGTCAAATAGGTTATTCCAAAGAAAAATCAAGTGTATAAATTTTCAAAAATAGGAATTTAAAAAAAACTTGCACTCTTCTCAAAAATAAAGTTTTCCTTTGTTGCAGTGGTTTCATTCTGTTATTATTTTTTGTCCCTTAAAAAAAAATTTTTTACAAATTTTTTTTTTTATTTATAATTCAAAAAAAAAAAAAAAAATCTGTGTTCAAAAAGTTCGTTCATTTTGTTTCCAGAAATAACACATCTAGGATCAATTAAGAAACTCAGAATGACACAAATCTGAGATCTGTATATGGGGTCGATAAAACTACTTTATAATGTGACGCGTTGTTTTATTTTTTTATAATTTGCCAATAACTTCTCAAACTAATGCATGCTTAGAGTAAATTTAAAGAGGGAGCTTTTCTGGCAGAAAAGTTTTTCTTTTTAATGAAACACCGCACAACGTTTTGCGCAAAAATGAAGCATATTTTGT